>NC_133658.1:916042873-916286828 GCF_037893015.1 Macrotis lagotis | reverse complement strand
GGTTTTCTTGACAAAGATCCTGGAGGCGAGTTGCCATTTCCTTCTCCAGTTCATTTTATAGATGAGGAAACTGAGGCAGAGTTAAGTGACTTGTCCAGGGTCACCCAGCTGGTGTCTGATGTCAGTTTTAATTACTTCACCAACTAGCTGCCTTGTCTAAAATTATCTTTTTATTCTGTAAAAGCTTACTGTATTTAGATCATTCTAGGAAGGTTTATTCTGCCTTCGGCATGACAAAAGTAAAACAGTCCCCCTCACCAAGGAGCTTACATTCTAGATCCGAGAAAACAAATACACATAAAGGTGATGGGAGAGAAGTAGTAGAAACCAGAGAGAGGAAGAAATGCCTTAAGGGAGAAGGTGGTTCTGAAGGTTAACCTTGAAAGAAGTTTAGGGACTCTTCTTTGAGGAGAGAGATGAATCTAGGCATGGGAAATGGGCCACGGAAGAGGGAGATCAGGTGTGTGTGTTGGGGGAGTGAGTCCAGGAGTCCATAATTCTAAGCCTGCATGTCCTCCTCCCCTATAGAAGGCGATTTCCCTGAGATCAGGATCTGTTCTTCGAATCCCCAGCTTCCAGAAGGATGTCTGGGACTCATCAAGCTCTTAATACATATTTGGTGTTGGATATATTCAGATCTGAACCTCAGACGGGAAGAGTGCAACTATAGATGGGGAAACTGAGGTTGAGAGGGGGCAGCATCGATCATTGCAGATCATCAAGTGGTCACACACTTGAACTGAAGCCCAGTGCAGGCCCCTGGCTCAACTATTCCTCTGACACCCCACTCCCCTTCAGGCGGCCCCCACTGCCCTGCCCTCCTCCGGAGGATCTCTCTGCTTTCTCCCAGGAGTAGAAGACTCACAACACGAAGGTCTCGTCCCACACCGGGTTTAGCGTGGCCTTCACAGTCCGGGTCTTCTGCTTGCTCACATTCTTTGGGTCCGGAATCAGCTTTAGTTTCACGTAGGGATCGGACAGGCCATTGGGGTCCATGGGGATGAGGTTACGGGCCTCGCCCACTGAGGACGGAAAGTTCCGGGAGGTCGAGTCACGCAAGCCCCAGACCCGGCTCCCATCAGAGGCCCACCAATCTCTGCCCCCATAATATCTAGAGGCTGGCACATAGCCTTCAGGTGGCCACGAGCCCACGGGTCAGGGAGCCTCACCTGTGACGTGGATCTCATCCCCAGTGGGGGCCCGAATGCGCAACTGCAGGCGCCCTCGCCGCTCTGTGTGGTCCACACCGCACAGAGAGGGTACACTTCGCACACAGCGCCGGTGCACGTTCATCTCGCAGCCTGCAGGGGGCGACAGGGAGCTCAGCAAAAACTACGACTCCCAGCATCGCTCGAAGAAGGCTGATCGAGGCCGCCAGGCATCTTGGGAGATGTAGTCCCCTGGGGGGGTGCCCAAGTCCACCACCAAACCCCTTCACCCCTTCGGTTCGCTCTCCCTTCCCAGAGGCTCTGTCCCTCCAGCAGCCTCTCATTAGAGGGGTTGACCACCCCCTCCTCACGCCCACCTCCCCCAGGGTATCTGGGAGTGGTGGTCCCTGGGGATCTGCATGCTCCTGGAGGTACCCTGCCCCTGGACAGCGCCCAGCCTAGAGGACTCCACCTCGCAGCCACCCAGCCCTCGCCCCCCACCCCCCACCGGACCACCTGGTCTCCTGCACTCACAGGCACATTTCATCCCCTGATGGACCAGCCCATACAGCAGGGAGCCACAGTGGTCGCAGAAGGTCGGGCTGCTGTAGCTGTGCAAACGAAACTTGTGCTTGTTGCGGGGGTCCTAGGGGGCAGCAAGAGGATCATGAGGGGTGCAAATACAGGCCTCGAATTCCTCACCTCTCCACCTGCCTTAGTTTCCCCAGCTGTCCCTCTTTCTTGGACTGGCCATCTCGGCATCTCTGTGAGTCTTGGTTTCCCTATCTCTGTGATTCTGTCTCCCCATATTGCCGCCTCTGGTCTCAGGTTTTCTTTGTTTATCACAAGAGGATCTGGTCTTGTGAGGAGAAGAAGTGAAGTAGATTCACCTCTCTGGAGCCAGAAAGAAGCTTCTTAGAGGTCATTGGGCTGCTAGATGATGTGGGGTTTGGAACGAGGCAGATCTGAGTTCAAATCTCACCTCAGACATGTACTATGTGTAGTGGCCCTAGGCAAGTCACTCAACCTGTCTGCCTCAGTTTCCTCAACTGCAAAATAAGCATAACCTCCCACACGTGAGATAAGATATAAAAAGTGCTCTAAAAATGCTAGCTAATTACTTTTACCAGATTTTATGGAGGAGATATTGAGGCCCAGAATCCTGGCTAAAGTCACATCTAGCAACCCAACCTCCTCCCTTTTAGGGGAGGCGGGGGTCTTCCCATATCATCCTGCTGCCTCCCTTGTCTCTCTCCGTGTATCTGTCTCCCCATCTTTCTACCTCTTCCTTTACCTGCCATCTGCCTGACTATTGTGCCTTTCATCCTAAAAATAACCATTCTCATTAAAGATTTGCAAAGCCCTATGAAGGAGGTAACCCCAGGATTTACAAAGAGGAGAACCAGGGCTCAGAGGGGCTGATTGGCATAGTCCCATATCCAAGAAGGGACAGAACCAGCACCGGAAATCAAGTATCTCCTGACTATAGTTCTATCAACAACTCTTTACATCCCATCACTTCATCTCCATGTCTTCTAGGTCTTGAGATGTGACATCTGAGATCCAAGACCAAAGATGTACCTACAGGTAGGGGAGTCGGTGACTTGAGTTGGAATCTGAGTTCAGCTCCTCACTCTGTGTCATCTTGGGTAAGTCTCTTTCCTTCTCACTTTCCATTTTATAAAATGAGGAAGTTTAACTCCATGATCCCCAAGGACCTTCCCATTTAGTTCCTACATCCTGTGATCAATCTCTGCCCACCTTGATGTCTCTCCCAATCTCTTTCTCATGGGTCATTCACCTACTCTTGACTTGTCTTGGTCTCAATAACTTTTCCAAACAAGGAAGGGAATATTCCATTGAATTCAGAATTGGGTTCAAGTCTTACTCTCCTTGGCTCAAGGTGTGATCTTGGATAGTCCCTTCCCCTCTAAAAAGCCTCAGCTTCCCAATTATCTTTGAACTCCAGTTTCATAGGAAGTGATTCCACCTTTTGAAAATTGTAAAAACTAGTGATGGGATCTCCCCTTTTCTCTGTTTTTCTTGAGTCTCTCATGGATTTCTTATCTCCTCTGTCTCCACCTCTTCCCTTCTTTTGGACTACCCGTGTCTTCCAGGATCTCTCTGGGTCTCTTCTCCACTATCGCTCACACCTATGTCTGTCTCCCTCTCTATCTCCACTTCTAATGTCCATTTCACTGCCTCTGTCTCTTTATCTTCATTTCTGTTTCTCTCCTGTCCTCCTGGAACTCCCCTGGCCCCACCTCTGCCTCCATCTCCCCTCCTCCCACTCCTCCTCCCTTCCTCCTCCATTCCCATGTATCACCACCCCCTCCCTAGATTTCCAGGCCAAGGGCAGAGAATGTGGGGCAGGAGCCACTGCTTCCAGCCCCCCTTTCCTCTCCCCTCCCGTAAAAATAGCTGGAGAAACTGGGCCAAGCACCCAGGGGGAGCTGGGGAAGGGGGGAGCAAGCCATGCCTCTGCAGAGACCCAGGCATAGGGGGCACTCACGTCTGTCTGGGGCCCCTTCCCCGCACCCGGACACTCGAAGGTCACGAATTCGTGGCATCGTCGGTGAACCACGAAGCTGCAGACTGGAAAATAAAATGATGGATAGACAGAGACCAGAGAGACAGAATGAGGAAGGCAGTCACAGAAAAGAGTAGAGCCCAAGAGAGATAAAAAGAGAGAGATCAAAATGTGGAGACAGGCTCAGGTAAAGAGACAGACAAACACAGAGATAACCAAGAATGGTCAAGACATGGAGAGGAACAGAAATGGGTGATGAGGGATAGAGAAAGACTCAGAGAATGAGAGAGAGATACAGAGAAGAGAAGATGCAGAGTAAGGAAGAAAGAAAGAAGACAAAGAGAGAACCAGAGATTGCAGAGGGATAGAGACACAGAAGACAGAGACAGAAAGAGACAGAGACATCCATTAAGACAGAGACATCCAGAGGAGGATCAAAACCAAGAGAGCCATAGATCCCCAAGAGGAGTAGATGTATCAAGAAAGGGGGGGGGGGTGCAGAAGGTAGATAAAAACACAGAAGTTGATTGGGGGGATCTTACTGCCATTTCCCACCCCCTCTCTGACTCACTGTGTTCCTAGAACAGCTGTAGTCCACTTGGGCAACCGCCCCTTTCCCTTCCCAAGCCCCACCCTAAGTAAACCCTAATGAAGAGATGAGGTTTCTATGGAAACAGCAGAAGGACCAGGGGGAGCCTGTATGACCCTCTCTCCTGTTTCTGGTTCTCCCTGCCTCAGCACCTTCCTATCTTTCTGTCTCTTGTCTCTCTCTCTCTCTCTCTCTCTCTCTTTCTCTTTCTCTCCCCCCACCCCAGTCTTGGTGTCTCTGCCCATCTTCGTCTCTTTCTGTCGATCTCTTGGTGATTCCCTGGGTGTCTCTGTCTCTGACTCTCCCTCTCTCCCCCCACTGGCTGTTCCCATGGTAACAGATTCCCCATAGATCCTTCCCCACCTGGAGCTGCGGGGGCCCCCACACTCCTCCTTCCTCCTCCCAGGCCTGGCCCCATGCTAGTCCCCACCAGCTCAGACTTCTGCTCCGCACGAACACGTGGGCCCCTCCCCCGAGACACGCGAAACCCTCTGCTCTCCAGAGACCCCGGCCTCCGCAGCCCCAAGTCTTACCTTGACACTGAAGGCCCTGTTTGCCGATCCCCCTGAAATGAGCCAGACCCTCAGGTCAGTGGGCTACAGGGGAGGGGAACAGAGGGAGGGAAGGGACATAGGAGCCCCCGCCTCCAGTATTCCCCCTGGCACCCCCCCGCACCGCTTCTTCCCCTCAGCTGCAGTCCCTCCAGGACCCCCCGGCAGCCTCCTCCCCCTGGGGTCCCGGAGCCCCCTCCCCCAGCCCCGCCCCCTAGGGCCCGGCGCTCTGCCTCCCTCACCAGATGAAGTCGGTGCAGTGGCTACAGAAGGTAGGCTGCTTGAAAAACCGGGCGGTGAACTTGTGGCTCTTCACCTCATGTACCACCTTCTGGCGCAGTGCCCCCTTCCTGCAAAACAGGGGCCGGGGGCCGCCCTCCGCCTCCCCACCTCCCGGGCCCAACCCGGCCATGGTCCCACGCTTTCCCTCCCAGGGAAACTGGGGAAGAGACTCAGGCCTGGGAGAGGTGGGGAGGGTGGGGAAGGCAGGAACAGGCAAGGGCGGGGAAGGGAGGGGGAGAGATGGGGTGGGGGAGAAAAAATCTAGGAGAGATCAGAAGAGATGAAAAGATCCCAAGGGAGAGGCCGAGGAGGCAGGGGAGGGATGAGGATGGCAAGAGATGGAGGCGATGGGAAAATGAGCAGAGATGTGGGAGACAGAAGGGGAGACAGAGACGTGAGATGGAAAAGATGAGAGAAAGAGATGGGAATAGGAAGAGTAGAGACACAGGAGAAGAAAAAAAGAGGAGAGGAGGGATAGAGAGAAGAGACTGGAGGGAGAGAGATGAGAGAGAAAAGGGGAAAGAGATGAGAGAGAAAGAAGGGAAAGAGAGCTAGGGAGGGAAAGGTAGAGATGGTCAGAGACCTGGGGAGAAGTGAAGGGACAGGCACAGAGATAGGGAGGGGCAGAGGCAGAAATGGGCAGAGGCAGAGCTGGGGAGAGAGAAATGGGCAAGAGGGAGAGGCGAAAAGAGGGGGGAGGAGGAGGAGGAGACAAGAGGGGAGGAGAAGGAGTCCGCAGTCCTGGGGCCAGGGAGGGGGCAGGATGGGGGGGCAGGAGGGCCCAGCGAACCGGGACCCCGTTGCTTTGGCTGAGCTGCGCTGTGAGGAGGCTTTGGGCACCTGCTGAAAAGTGGGGGCCCTGGAAAGGGGTGTTACCGTGACGACCAAGAGGGCGGGACTTCCTCTTAAAGGTGCCCCCCAACTCTCTAAGCAGTCTGTGCATCTGTCTGTACCTCTCACACCCCCACTGGCCAATCCAAGTTCCCTTCCCCTCAGTTCCCAAAAATCCATGTCTGACTCTGTCTCTCCCCATCCCACCTGGACCCTCTCCATCTCCATCATTTTCCTCCTTGGGTTCCTGTCTCTACTGCCTCCCTGCTTCTTTCTCTCTCTTTCCCTGTCTCTGTCTGTCTCTATCTCTGCCTCTGGGTTTGTTTCCTCGTCTCTCTCTCTCTCTCTCTCTCTCTGTCTCTTTGTTTCTTTGTCTCTCTGTCTGACTTGTTTCTGTCTCCCCAACTCTGTCTCCCATTTGTTCTTCACTATCTCTAGGTCTCTGTCTCTGTGTCTCTCTGTCTCTGTCCGTGTCTCTTCGTGTGTCTCCCTGACTGTCTCTGTCTGTTATTTCTGTCTCCCACTCGTTCTTCTTCACTATCTCTGGGTCTCTGTCTCTGTCTCTATCTCTGCATCTCTCTCTCTCTCCTCTCTGTCTCTGTGCCTCCGTCTGTATCTCTGTATCTCTGCCTCTCTCTCTCTCTCTCTCTCTCTCCTCTCTGTCTCTATCTCTGTATCTTTCCTCTGTCTCTCTATCTCTGTGTCTCTCTCTGTCAGTCTCTGTGTCTGTCAGTCTTTGTTTCAGTCTTTTCTGTCTCTGTGTGTGTGTCTGTCAGTCTCTGTTTCAATCTCTCTCTCTGTATGTCTCTGTGTCTCTGTCTCTCTGTGTGTCTCTGTCTCTGTCTGTGTTTGTGTGTGTGTGTGTGTGTGTGTGTGTGTGTGTGTCTGTCTGTCTGTCTGTCTGTGTGTCTCTGTCTCTGTCTCTGCTCTCCCCGCCCCGCTCTCTTTGCCTTGGGCATCCTTCACCGCCTCTCTCAGCCCGAAGCTGAAGCCACGCGATGCTTTGTGGGACACGTAGTCCAGCTTCAGCCTCAGCGGCGGCCTGAGGCGCATTTGGGAACTACAGCCCCCAGCAGGTCTCGCGGCAACTCGACCCCGCCTACCAGCCACCAGGCTGTGGCCCCGGAGTCGGAGCCCACCCCTACCCATCCATCTGCACTCAGTTTCCGCAGGGGTCTCAGGAGGAGGATCCTCCCCCTCGGGGCTCCCGGACCCCAGCTTTGCCTTTCTCGGTCTCTCAGAGCCAGCCTCCCTCCCGAGATCTCAAAGTGTCAGAACAAGACCTTGAAAACCTCTTGCTCCCTAACTGGACAGAAAAGGAAACTGAGGCAGAGAGGGAGCGGCCCGGGCAGCACAAGTGGCAGAGCCTGGCAGTTCCAGCCACAAGCCCCCCGGCAGGGCGCCCTCAGCTTCGGTCTCTCTAGATCTCAGCATCTGTCCCTCCATCTCGGTTCCCCCAAATAGTCTGTGCCTTTCTCTCGGAGTGTCTGCCTATGTCTCAGTCTCAAGAATCAATCACAGACCCCCCCCCCCGTGGGAGCCTTTCCAGTCCTCTTACATTCCGCCCCACACTCGTCCATCATTCGGGAACAGAACCCCCTCTATTACTCCCCTTTGGCCATCCCCTGGCTGTGCCCCACACCGGGAACGTTGTCCCTCCTCATTTCCCTTTTCTGGCCTCTCTCAGGTCCCAACTAAACTCCCTTCTGCTATGAGCATCCCTCAGCATTCTGGTGCTTGACTGTCGGGGAGAGAAATCTCCAGATCTCCCCAGATCTTACCTGTGCCTAGCCGTTGGCCAGTTGTTCCCACCCCCCCACCCCCACCACCACCAGATTGGGAGCTCCCTGAGGGCAGGGACCGCCTTTTGTCTTCGTGTCCCCAGAACATAGGAGTCAAATAAACTGCTTCTTGTCAGACTCCAAGAGTTTGGCTCCCGGAGTCGCAGTGAGTCTGTGTCTCTGTCCCTGCCATTCTCCATTTCGATTTTGCAGTCCCTGTCTTTAGAGTCTCTCGAGGTCCCTCAGAATCTGGCCCCATGTGTCTCCCAGTCTATAGATTCTCTACTGGAGCGCGGTTCCCGTTCAAGGTGGCGAAGGAAGCGGTTAATCCGACTCTGCCCCTCCCACCGGGACCAGTCAGCTCCTGGCCTCTTCCATCAGCACCTCGCGCAGGCCCCTCCCATTGGCCTGGGCTCTGGTTTTAACTTTCCCTTTTCCACCTCCCCTTTCCTCCCTCCTTCCTCACCCCTGCCAGCGGCAGGTCATAGAGACACGTGGCCTTCTTTAATGTTTATTCTCTCCTGGGGTTCTATCTAAGTAGCCTCTTCCAGGCCCTGGGGCATTAAAGGCCCTCCCGGTTCCATTTTCTCCACTTTTCTACTGAGATCTTGTTAATAGAAGGGATGCTGATCTGGGAGCTTTGGTTTTAGTGGGTTCCACTCTCACCCAAGTGGAGACCATCCATAGGCCAGTCCCTTAAGGCTCTTGAAGAAGTTTCCTCCGGGGTAAAATGAGGGCAAGGCCTCACAGATCATCTTAAAATGAGGTTTTGTTAAACAGATCATGTCAGCTTTGGTTAGTCCTCTGGGAGTCTCAGGAGGCAGGAGGTATGGATACTGAGCCTCAACCTACCCCCAAGTGATCCATCTCTGAGGCCTTTCTAGTTTCATGTTGGATGATAGACCTGCAATCCACTTCTGCAGTGCTTATTGCTTTCTCCACAAGAAGCACCCAGGGAGGAATAAGGGGCAAATGAGGTTTCATCCCATTTCACAGACTGAGGTTCAGAAAGAGGATCTGACTTACTTAGGGCCACGTAACTACTAAGTATCAGAGGCAAGATCCAAATTCAGGTCTCCAGGTCTCTTAGATCTTGTACTACAAGGAAGAAAAAGGGATTCCTCCCTGGGGGGTGGTGAAAAAAGAGCTGGGCTGGGAGTCAGGAAACTCTGAGACAATGGTGAACTCCCTTTAGCTCTATGGGACTCCGTTTCCCCACCTATAAAACAAAGAGGCTGGATTTTTGCAGTCAGAAGATCTGAAGTTCAAATCCTGACTCTCCAACTACCCTAAAACAAGTTCGGTTAGTTCCTTATCAAGGTCTTTAGTTTCCTTTACAAATGAGGAAGTAGGACTGGGTGACCACTGAGGTTCCTTCCATGACAGAGTTGCAATTCTGTGACTTAGAGGAGTTAGCTGTGGAAATATGTATATACTATTCTCATTTGTTCCTGCCAACGACCCTGGGAGGTAGCCGCTAAGCTTCCCACTCTACAAGTGTGGGAATAGTGGACCCCTCCACGGTTTATATCTATCGCATCCTCTCCACCCCCCCAACAACCTCAACAACCAAAAAAAGTTGGTCTCCTCTTACCCCCAATGCCCACAAGACTCAGAAATTTGGATACTTCCATGACACTGTCCCCCTTGCCCCCCCCCCAAAAAGGACTCAACAAAAATACAAACACTTAATATGTGGCCTTTATATTGAGGTAAAAAAAAATTGCAGATGTGTGGGAAGTATGGGCAGCATAGTAATATACCATCACATACAACACAGCCCAACATAATCTCCCCAAGATGAAGCAATGTGGGGGTACTCAGAAGTCACAGCAAAAAATTTCATACCCTGATACACACGGACACACACACACACACACACACACACACACACACACACACACAATCACATAGCACTGGAGAGGAGGAGGTTGTGAAGGAAAACATTTCCTCCCTTCTCTGTGGTTCCTTCAAATGTATCACTACTGGTTGTGTCTGGGCCAGGAGTCCTTTGCCTTGAGTATCAGTCTTGATTTTTAACTAAGCCCAGAAAGGTCCAAAGTGGATAGAGAGGGCTAATGCTCACCCTCCTCCCTTGCCTTTCCCCAGGCAGAAGGAGGAAAGTTTCCAGGAGGAGCTGTCACTGGGTGGTGATCATGGAGATCAAGGTGGAACAGAATTGAAGGACTGTGAATCCCAGACACCTCTCAGGATACATTTTTCACTTGGAAGAGGAGGTACATTTGGCACAGAGAGGCTGCCCCTGTCATCTCCAGTCAAGCAGGAAGAGGTTGAAGAAGGAGGCCACTGCCTTCTCCAGCTCTCCCAACATTCACACAGACTAAGGCACACAGGCCTGGGTGGTAATGGAAGCAGGCAGACCAACATGCTTTGTCAGTGGGAACCCATGGCCCAGGGCCAGTAACCCTGGAACAGCTGCTAGGGGTTGGGCCAGGGGTAAGAAGCTCAGCACCTTACAGGGGAGTTAGGACAGGCAGAAGGGCAGAAGAAAGAAGGAGAGAGAAAAGAGAGGCCAGGAGCTGGTGAGAAAGACAGAAATATAGGCAGTGAGAAAAGCAGGCAATAGGGACTTTAGAAAGGAAAAAGGAGGAGATTGGAAATGGCATGGTTGGTAGATTAGGACCCACTTCAAACCCTAATGAAGACCAGTCGGGCCGAGTGCACCAGGTCAGCTACATAGGCCAGGAAATTGATGGCCGTGAGGATGGCCACCGTCAGCCGTCGATCCCAGTTACACACAGAATGGGCATTGTGATAGGGGCAGCCAGAATCCATCTGCCTTCGGGGCAAGCCACCCTTCCGTTCATCAAATTGATAGAGGGGCCAAAGCACCAAGGCTGAGGCATAGAGCGCCACTGCCAGGATGGCCAGGCCCGTGAGGAAAGTAGGGAACGAAATGGGCAACTGACCTGTGCAGTCCCCCAGGCTCAGGAGGACAGCTACTGCAGATAGGATGAAACAGATACAGTAGACAGCCACACACCATTCCAGGGCAGCCTTATGCTGGTAGATGACTGGGTTACTGATAAAGGCAAAGATGATACAGGCTACAAAAGTCTCAAAGACCTTGAGGAGGCCAGGGACAGTGGCCATGTAACCTGTGACCTCCCCGGGCCGGGCTCTGGTCCAGGCCACCTCAGTAGCATAGGCGAGGCAGGCCACACAGGAGAAGAAGGTGGCTGCGATGGCGTGACTTTTTCTGTAGCCGTCGCCCAAAAACTGGACATAGGTGGTAGGGTAGATGATGGAGGCTGAGAGGCAGAGCAGGGTGGCATAGCAGGCGTAGGCGATGGGGAAATTTCGCCAAGAGAGTGGGAATCGAGGCTGGAAGCCAGCCACCTCCACTATCAGAATCACCAATGTCATGGCAAAGCAAAAACACCAGGCAAACATGGCCCAGTGGCCCATGGGCCCTTCCCAGGCACCCACATGGACCACTAAGGAAAAGGCAACACAGGTGCACACCAGTTGCAGCAGTCGCAGGAGGCCCAGCTTGGACGTCAGCTCCCGAGGAGAGCCCACTATGGTGTGTGTACCCAAGCCAGTAGAGGTGGTGGTCGTGGTCACGGTGGTGCGGGTCACAGTCACCGGCATGGCTGAGGGGAAAGAAGGTACAGACACTCATTAGATGAGAGCATGGCTAGTCTAGGCCCCAGTCTTAGCCCACCCAAGAGACTCCTGCAGCCAAGAGAGAGGAACTTGGTTTGGGACTCTCAGCACCAGATAGCCAGAGGAACTCAGATCCCACCTTCCACTAGCAAAGATTTAAAGCTAGAGTGGACTTTAGAGGTGACCTAGTCCACAGAGGAGACCCACCCTGCCTCTAGGGCCTAGTGACTGTTCAGTCAGCTACCCTTCCCCTTTGGCCCAGAAAGTCCCTAAATGAATCTTCTGACTTCCTGTCTGAAGGAGTGGGTGAGTATGTGTTCATGAGCAAGAATTACCCCCCCCCCAGTTCCACCCTAAGCCTGGGGCACTCTTACCTGAAATCTCAGGTCACACTCCTTTCAGGGAAGGGGGAATCCTATGGACAGGTCTCCTTCTGGCTACTCTTGAGGGGAGAGAGAGAGAGAGAAAGAGACAGAGAGAAAGAAATCAGACAATGAAAAAGAAGAAAAAGAGAGTATGAGAAAGACAGAAAGACAGAGACAGAATGAGAGAGAAAACGAGAGAGAATCAGACAGAAAATGAGAATGAAAGAATGTGAAAAAGAGAATGAGAGATTGAGAGATAGAAGAGAATCAGAGGTAGAACAGAGAATGAAAGAATAAGACAGAGAGATGGAGACAGAATCAGAGACAGAGAATGAAGGAGAAAATGAGACAATCAGAAATAGAATGAGAGAATGAAGAGAATGAGAAAAAGAGAACCAGACAGAGAGGCATAAAGACAGAATGAGAAAGAGAGAATCAGAGAGTATGAGAGAATGAGACAATCAGAAAGAGAATGAGAGAATGAAAAAAGAAAGAAAATGAGAAAAAGAGAAACAAAGTCAGGAAAACAGAATGAGAAAGACAGAATCAGAGACAGAGAATGAGAGAATGAAAATGAGAAAAAGAATGAGAGAATGAGAAAAAGAGAGAAACAAAGTCAGGGAGACAGAGACAGAATCAGAGAGAAGAATAAGAAAAATGAAAGAATGAGAGAGACACATGCAGAATGAGAGAAAATGGGACAGAATCAGAAACAGAATGAGAATGAGAAAAAAGAAACAGGGAAACAATGAGAAAGAATCAGAGACAGAGGATGAAGGAATGAGAAAACGAATGAATGAGAAAGAAACAGTCAGGGCAACAGAATGAGAAAGAGAATCAGAGACAGAATGAGAGAATGAAAGAATGAGAAACAAAGAGAGAATGAGACAGAATCAGAGACAGAGAATGATAGAATGAAAGAACGAGAGATTAAGAGAGAATCAGAGACAGCAGAGAATGAAAGAATGAGAGACAGAGAGATTATAAATATGATTACCCCCTTCTAGCCATAGACACTTCATGAAGACCACCGCCCCACCCTGGCCCACAAAGCCCCAGTCACAGGTTTCTGAGGCTGCTTCCCAAAACTCTGCCCTGGAAGCCCTGCTTCCACCTACCAAAAAGGGGGGCTGCCTAGGCTGCGCAGAAGGGTGCTAGGATTTGGTTGCTGAAGCGGGAAAGCAGAAGAGGGAAGGAGAAGGGCGTGGCGGCGCTCGGGGCGTAGGCCTGGCTGTCTGGGAGCAGGAGGGGTTGGTGGCCCCAGAGTGAGCATCAGAGGCCGGCGGGGGGACTGGGGGGGCTGCAGGGTGCCTGCCAGACAGCAGCAGGAGCTCTGGCCTTATAAGGTACTTGGCCTGTCCTCCGCCCAGGAATGTGTCTGGGATTCCGGGGCGGTGGCCCTGCTTCCCTTCCTCCTCCGGGCCAGGGCCAGCTGGGCCTGGAGGCGGGATCCCCACCCCCGGAAGGAGTGGGGGGCCCAGAAGGCCTAGGCCCCCAATCGGATCTGGGCGGGGTCCTTGCCCGGGGTGAGGTTATTGGAAGGCTCACCTCCACGCCTGCCGGCAACTCCAGAAGACAGAGGTGGCGATCCACCCAGGAGCGTGAGGAGTGAGTGGGGGGCGGGGAAAGGACTCCCCTTCCCCTCCCTCCTGCCCCTGTGGGATTGGCGCCTCCGTGGCCAGGACCTTGGCGCTGGGTCCGCCTCCGCCCCGTTGGTTATTCAGGGAGGCGAGGAAGACGTGAGCTGGGAGTCCCAGACAGAGGGGGGAGGGAGGGGGCAGCATTGCCACCCCTTGAGGTCACCGCTCTGGAATGCACAGCTGGAGACCCGGAGAATTGGGGGGAAATGCGCCTTAACCGCTTCAAGCCCGAGGCTCCCCTAGCCCAGCCTGGGCTTCCCAAGTCCGCTACTTTAGCATCCTTCCCAGCTTCAACCCCCCCTTCTACTGAAGAGAGCCCACTGCTCACCTAAGGGCCCCAGCTCTCCCAGCTTGCACCCTAGCCCTCAGGCCGCTAAAAGACTCAAGCAGACAGGATCTAGACACGCGACCTGTTAGATCCGAGACCAGTTGTTTGCCCCCATCTGCCCAGGTTCCCCGAGGCTTGGACCCTTCTGCGTGTGCCCGGGCCCTGCTCCCTAGGCAGCTCACCTCAACGTCTGCGGACTTCCTCCAGGGTAGTTGTGGGGAGAGCTGGTGAACCTGAGGCTGAGACTGGGGCTGTGGTGGGGTGGGAGGGAAGAAGAGAGAAAGAGACCTCCTGGGGCGGGGCGGAGGCGGGGCTAGTACCTGGAGTTCTGCCCCAAGAAGTCATCGGGAGAGGACCCACCAGGGCTTTCCCAAGCCCTCCCCTGGGGGCGCGGCCAAGCCAAAGTGGCTCCTTTGAGGACAATGAGGCCAAGTTAGCATCACCAGTCTCCACCCATTAGGGACCCAAACCAACACTTTTCACAGGCCCTTTCTGGCTCTAACCACCCCCCAGCCCCATCAGGCTACTCCCCTAGCCCAAGCCTCGGAGGGGAGGGGGAGACTGAGGTCACTATTTCCATAGTGATGCCAAACAGGAAGCGACAACAGAAGGGGGAGATGGAGGGAGGGGTCCTCGGGTCGGAATGTGGGGATGGGGGGGGAGGGCGGGAAAAGGTCGTTGCTATAACAACGAGTGTATTTGTGCCTTATTTGGGGCTGATGGCCCCCAGTTAGTCCTTTACCACACATCCGGTCCCATTCTCCTCTTGAGAGCATGTGGGCGAAAGGCCCATAGATCCTGGAGACACCTGGATCCCAGAGAAAAGGAAGCCAAGACTGGGAAAGGAGGGGGGCCGGCGGGGTGGGGGGGAGTCCAGTCCACAGGCCCGAGCCTCAGGACCCACTTCAGCGCTGCCCAAAGGGATAAAGCGACCCAGGACCTTAGGAATGCAAGGCTTGGGGGGGGGGGAGGTTTAGGGCCTGGGTCCTAACCCAGGGGCTACCCCGGCTAGTGCAGTCTGGGGGTGGGGGTGGGGGTACGGGAAGAGTTGGCCTGGGTCCCGAGAAGGGTGGGATTTGGAGAGCCGGACACCTGGGTCCCGGAGCAGAGAAGGATGGGGAGAGCGCACCTGGGTCCCGAGAAGAACGGGGCTCGCAGACTCGAACACCTGGGTCCCGGCGAACAGGGGGATGGGGAGAGCCCTCCTGGGGCCGGGAGCAGGGCGGAGCTTTTGCAGCCGGACACCTGGGACCCGGAGCAGGGCGGAGCTTAGAGGGCTGGACTCCAGGATCCACCCCAGACTGGAAGCAGGGGTGGCCCGGAGGGGCGGCCGGACGCCCGAGTCCTCTCCTCCCTTTGCCAATCCCAGTCCCTCACAGGGGTGTCTCCCACGTCTGGCCCCGCTTTGGGCCTGCTTTAGGGTGGGACCTGGGAGGGGGGCTGCGGCTGGAGCAGTGAGGGCTGAGACCGGTGGAGCCAACCGGGAGCCTGGGCCGGGCCCGGCTCCGCCTCTGCCTGCTCCCCCTCTCTCCTCCTCCTCCCTCCGCCCCACTAACCTCTGCTAAGGCTCCCTTTGCAGTCGGCTTACTGAGTGGCCTTTCCCTTCCTGGCCTGGCAGAGCCCAATCTTACGGCAGACGTCTAGAGTCTGGGGCCCAGGGCGGGGCTTGAGGGGCTGCAGGGAAGCAGAATATTGGTGATGCAGTACGAGGTGGGGGAAGGGAAAGAAGGGGAGGAGACAGATCTGGGGAAGCAGGGGTTCGCATTTCCTGTGGCCTCTGCACCTCCTAGGCGGGGCTCCTGCCCCCCAAAACACAAACCAGGGCAGCGAGATCCTCCAAGGACACACAGCAGGAGACCCCCAAAGATCCAGAGCCCACATTCCAAGAAGTTATGTTGTGGGGGGGGTTTTATGCACTCAATACACTTTCACTGGAGTTATGAACTCCAGCCTTCCTGGAGAACAATCTGAAACCATGACCGAAGGACAATCCAACTGCCTATACTCTTTGTTTATGTAAGGCAATGGGGTTAAGTGACTTGCCCAAGGTCACACAGCTAGGCAATTAGTAAGTGGCTGAGATGGATTTGAACTCAGGACCTCCTGACTCCAGGGCCGGTGCTCTATCCACTGCACCACCTAGCCGCCCCCTATACTCTTTGATCTAGCAACATCACTATTAGGTCTGTGTCCTGGTAGACCCCTCTAGTCACTGTCCTACTCAATAAAATCCAGTGGATTTCCTGTGGCCTCAGCACCTCGGAAGCAGGGCTCCTGCCCCCCAAAACACAGACTCAGGCGGTGAGACCCTCCAAGGACACACAGCAGGAGACCCCACCCTCAAAGATCCAGAGCCCACACTCCTAAGTGGAAGTCACTTTGTGGGGTTTTTTAAATTTTAACTTACATTACAAATTTTTCCCAATTACTCATTAAAATAGTTTTTAACACTCATTTTTTCTTTTTTTAACTTAGTTTTCCAATTATTCCAATTTTTTCCAATTCAGTATTCATTTTTGTAAGATTCTGAGTTCCAATTTTTTTTTCTCTCTCCCTCCCCAAGATAGTAAGCAATCATGGAAAACATAAGACAACTGTGGAAAACATTTCCACTCTGTTGTTTGTCCTTTGTTCTATGAATGACCATAACATCAGGGAGGTGATGTCATGAAATTCTGTAAATTGGATTTAAGTAAGGAGGTGCTATGTTAAGTCACCAGCCTCACTTTCTCCTCTGGAGTCATCTGAATTCAGTGGTCGGATATAAATCGGGATATCTGGAGATGGCCTTAGATTCCAGTTAATGGTCTTAGATTGCAAGTCAATTACGGTTAAGTGACTTGCCCTGAGTCACCCACCTGAGGCCAGTTTTGAACTCAGGTCCTCCAGTCCAGGGCAGGTTCTCTATCACTGTGACACCTAGCACATTAGTCATGTTGTTAAAGAAGATTCAGAACAAGGGGCAGCTAGGTGTCACAGTGGATAAAGCACCGGCCCTGGAGTCAGGAGTACCTGGGTTCAAATCTGGTCTCAGACACTTAATAATGACCTAGCTGTGTGGCCTTGGGCAAGCCACTTAACCCCATTTGCCTTGCAAAAACCTAAAAAAAAAAAAAAAAAAAAAGAATCAGACTAAAAGGTAAAAGCCACAAGGAAAAAAGTGAAAATACTATGCTGTGATCTGCATGCAGACTCCATAATCTTTTCTCTGGATGTGGATGGTATCAAGAGTCTTTTGAATTATCTTTGATCACTGTTTGGCTGAGAAGAGTGAACTGTCACAGTGATCATCACCCAATGTTGTTGCTGTATCCATTGTCCCCCTGGTGCTGCTCACTTGACCTAACATCAGTTTATATTATCCTGATGCTTTCTTAGAACACTCCATTACATCGATAGGCATCCCCTCAATTTCCAGTTCTTCGCCACAACAAAAAGCTGCTCTACTTTTGCACATGTGAATCCTCTTCCATCTTTTATGCTCTCTCTGATAACGAGGACCCACATTTTGTGTTTGTTCCGGAGGCGAGAGGGGAAACACTGGATTTTATTGAGTAGGACAGTGACTAGAGGGGTCTAAGGACACAGACCTCGTAGTGCTATTGCTAGATCAGAGTGTAGGTGCAGTTGGGTTGTCCTTTGGTCATGGTTTCAGATGGTTCTCCAGGTAGGTTGGAGCAGTTCATAACTCTACCAACAGTGCGTAAGAGTGCATTAATGTCCCAGTTTTTCCACATCCTCTGCAACATTGAACTTTATTTCCTATCATATTAGCTCATCTGCTAGGTGTGAAGTGGTACCTCAGAGTTGTTTGAATTTAAATTTCTCTTACCAATAGTGATTTAGAGCAGTTTTAGCTCCAGCAGATTTAGAGTAGCTTTAATTTCACCCGAAAACAGACCATGTATCAGTGATAGACTTGTAAACTGGACTGAGTTCTCTATATACTTGAGAAAGAGACATTT
Organism: Macrotis lagotis; assembly: GCF_037893015.1. Classification (NCBI taxonomy): domain Eukaryota; kingdom Metazoa; phylum Chordata; class Mammalia; order Peramelemorphia; family Peramelidae; genus Macrotis; species Macrotis lagotis. The sequence goes on along the minus strand of NC_133658.1, from coordinate 916,269,188 downwards.
ATCAGCAACACTGGCTTTAGAAATTGTTTCCCAACTTCCTGTGTTCCTTCTAACCTTGGTTGTATTGGTTTCATCTGTGCAAAACTCTTTTTAAGAAATTCAAAACGTCCCTTTTGCAGTTTATAATGTTCTCTGTCATTTGTTTGGTCATAAATTCCTTTCTCCATAGATCTGACAAGTAAACCAATTACCAGTACCTATGGTATTACCCTTTGCCTACATCTTGTATCCATTTCAACTTTATCTTGCTATAGGGTGTGAGATTTGGTCTGTGCTTAAATCTTATCCCAGAACCTGGATTTTTTGAGTTTTCAAACAGTATAGTCATTTATTACTGTTTCTTTTGTACCTAATCTAATCCACCGATCCACTTTTTGTTGCTTTTGCAAGGCAATGGGCTTAAGTAATTTGCCCAAGGTTACACTGCTAGGTAATTAAGTATCTGAAAATTTGAACTCAGGTCCTCCTGACTTCAGGGCTGGTGCTCTATCCACTAGCTGTCCCCCTTCCCTACTTCTCTATTTCTTAGCCAGTACCAGATGGTTTTGATGACTGTCACTTTAAAATATGGTTTTTAGATCTGATACAGCTAGGCTACCTCCTTTGTACTTTCACTTTTTTAATTTCTTTGATTTGTTTCTTTGATATTCTTGACCTTTTGTTGTTCTGGAAGTTACTTTGACTGAAAAAAAATGGTTGTTGAGCTCCTCAGGTACATTCCTGGTACTTACCTTTCCAAATATCTCTCTAAAAATCACATTTCCCCCCAGAACTGAGGTCTAGGGGCTTCTTGAGCCTTTGTTCCTTATTTTACAATCTCAGAAGCCTTGAGGGTTGAATGTTGTACAGGGGGAAGAGAAAACAACCCAGATCTCCTTCACAGCTCCCAGGGTGAGCCAATCACCAAATTCTGTCCCTTCTGCCCCAATGCCAGCTCTATTTTTTCCCTTTCCACTAACGACCACTGGTCCAACTCTGGCCCTCAAGCTGAGCTGTTGAGTTCAGGAGGCTGCCCCAACCCAAGGAGTCTTTGAATAGTCAGTCCATTGTTAACAAAGGCTTCTAAACTGACCAAAGTCCTCAGGCACCAGTCTGACCTCATCACTTCCCCCCCTTAAGAAGCTCCATAACTCCCTATTGCCCTGGGATCAAATACTGGCTCCCAAGTTTGATATGCAGAGATTTTCCACAACTCATCTATACACCTTTCATTCCAGGTTTAGGGAAGGAAGAAAGTCATGGAGGGAGAAAGGAGGGAAGAAAAGAGGAAGGATAGGAAGGAAGGAAGGGAAGGGAGGGAGGAGAGAAGGAAGGGAAGGAAAGAGAGGAGGGAGGAAGGAAAGGTAGAAAGATTAAACACTGTGCAATGCCTTTTGCTAAACATACAGTGATAATATTTAGAACAAGCCTGCCCTCAAGGAGCTTGCATTCTAATGGGAGAGATCATACATTTGGAAAGTTTCAGCTTCAAGGTAGATGAAGAGATCCTATGATCCTAAAAATGCAGCAGCAAAGTGGCCAGAAATGCTGGGATTTAATTTATGTTTTGGAAACACCACCCTTTTTTTCAAAGTAACGTCCAGAACAATAGCTATCAATATTACTTGCTGTATACAACAATCCCTTGGTTCTGCTCATTTCATTTTTCATCATTTCATGCAAATCTTACTGTTTTTCTAAAAATCAATCTCATCATTTCTTGTGGCACAGTAGCATTTCATTGCAATCTTATACACCGCGTATTAACTCAACCATTCTCCCAGTGATGGAAATCCCCTCCATTTCCAGTACTTTGCCAGTTCCAAGAGAGTTGCTATATATATATAGTCAGTTCTTCCCTTTTTTTACTGTAATCTTGGGAAACAGACCTAATAGTGCTATTTTGGGGTCAAAGGTTATACAGAGTTTTGGAAATTTGGGGGCAGAATTCCAGATTGTTCTCCAAAATGGTTGGGTGAGTTCTCAATAGTAATGACATTTCAAAAAAAATTTTTAATGATAAAATGAGATAATGAACCATTTGATGATAGTGCCAAGGATATACCCTTTTCTGAGTCTTCAGTAGATGTGGCACAGGTAGGACCAGGGGTAGACAGATCCCTGGATGGTTGACAACCCTCTGGCTACTGAGCCCTGGATGGCTGAAAGCAGTGAGCAGAAGCTTTGTTATTCCAAGGTTCTTGGGTTCAAGGGTCCTGTTCAGACTGTCCCTAGTGGGGGCTAAGGAAGATTGGTGGTGATGAAGCAGTTGATATTGCCTGTTACTACAGAATTTGTGTGTTAGAAGGCATCTCAGTGATCAACTCATGTGACTCATCCATTTGGGGCTTCTCTGTGAGGGCTCGACTCCCTGGGGTACTAAGCAGTTCTCATTACAGAATCATTTTCCTGACATCAAGCTTACTTAAATTCTTTGTAACTCCCCCTCATTGTCCCAGATTTTGCCACCTGGTCCCATCACTCTTCCCTATGACAATCCATGAAAATACTTCCAGATGTCTTTCCCTCCCATCATCTCTTTCTCAGATCAATCACACCCAGTTCCTTCCACCACCGGGAGCTCTCCATGATTCTGTGGTCTAGACCCTCCTTCATGATACTGACAGACTCTGCCCCCTAAGGACCACTGGGGCCACCTGGCAGGGGGCACCCTAGTCTGGAATGCAAGAAAGGGAGAAAGGACCCTTTCTCTTTTGAATTCTCGGGGTAGCTAGGTGGTGCACTGGATAAAACACTGGCCCTGGGGTCAGGAGTACCTGAGTTCAAATCTGGTCTCAAGACACTTAATAATGACCTAGCTGTGTAGCCTTGGGCAAGCCACTTTAACCCCATTTACCTTGCAAAAAAAACTAAAAAAAATAAAATAAAATAAAAAATAAACTCCTTCAAATTCTCAGATCCCTTCCAAGTAAAGCTCAAGGCAGCCACCCCCTTGACTCCCACCCCTTAGTGCTTCTCACTCGGGGAAGTGTGGTATCATATGTATGTGGGCTATTCCTTCACTGAGTTTTGGAGGGGCAGGAACAAAAAACAAAACAAAACCAAAAAACCCTCTTGTATTCTCCCTTCCCATGGTAAAGGTAACTGGATGAAAATGAGGATAGACCTCACCCTGAGAGCAAGAAACTTTTATTTCTCTGAGGTCACAGCATCACTGGACCTGGCCCAGTCCAGTCCACTCCACCCAGGTCTTGGCTAAACTCTGACCTTTGGAAAGGCTGGAATGAGACAATAACTTGGGAAAGGAAGAAGAAGCAGACAAGGGCTCCCAGGGCTGAAGAGAATGATGGAACCCCGAATGCATTGGATGTGGGGGAGGGGAGGGGGCTACTGAAGAGGGCTTGAGTTCCAAGCAGAGTGAGGCCAAATGCTTGGTATAAGAGGGTTAAACTTTAGCCTGTTAGGAGACTTTTTCTAACTTCTTGCTGTCAGGCAACTGCGGGTTCAGATTTGGGTTCTCCTTCCCCATATCCTTGGCCTGCTCCCGCTCCTGCAACTATATTTAGTGGGAGAAGAGGAAGAAGAGTCAATCACAGAACAATAAGGGATGTGGGGAAGAATACAAGGGGCCTGGGGAGTCTGGAGATGGTGGGGGTGAGATATGGAGGCATTGAGAGGTAGGGGCAGGGTGAGGAGAATAGAGCATGGGGAGTAAAGGGGATAGAGGCCAAGGGCCTCCCACAGATTCTCCCCCAGGTCCCCATTTCTCACCATCTTGACCACCTGGGCTCTGAGTTCCTCTGGATTCAGGGGTCGGTCATCCACCTGCTCCAGTCCCATAGGCTCATCCCTTGGAAGAACCCGAAAGCCTCAGCCAGATTGGAGTCCCCCCCAAGAACCTTTGTTCCTACAACCCCAGTTCTCTTCTACCCCCATTTCTCTAGGCCTTCCCAGGATGACCTCTCCTCCCTGAGGAGAGCAGCTCTCCGTGTTTCATCCCTCAGAGACCCTCTCCCACCATAGCCTTCTGTCCGAGATCCTCCCCAACTTCCTTCCCATATCTGACCCTGTACCCCATTCCCTCCTGGGCTTCCAGTTTCTCATAAGCATCTTACACATGGCTGGGGGTCACCATTGGAGTAGGTTTCTTGGGGGTGATATCTTCTCTCTGGCCCAGGAGCCTGAGGGCAGTGGACTGAGGGTTATAGGTACTAGATTCCTGAGGGAGAGGAAGAGGTTGGGTCAACTGGAGAGTTCAGGCAGGACTTCCCACCCCAGCATCTTGTGGTGGTGGTGGGGTCTCTGCTCACCGTGAAGTTGATGAAGGCCTGGGCAGCCAGGAGATCAATCACTCGCTGTTCAATGAGGCTGAGAAGCAGCTCCACGGTCTTATTTCCCATTTGGTCACCTCCAAGAAGCTTTTTGAGCTTTGTGTCATCACAATTGGCCTTGTAGAACAAAGACTGGATCGCTGCAGGCCGACCCCATCAGCAAGGGGTGAGCAAGGGCCTGAGCATCCTTGGCAAGTGCTCCCTCCCTCCTTCTAGTCAATGCCCTCAGTCCCCCTCACTTGCTGAACCTTCAGCTCTGGAGTCCCCCACCTATCTTTGCACAGCCCCTCTTTCCCTCCTCAATCCCCCTTCTCCATGGCCTCACAAGTCCTTGATTCATCCAATTGAGAAAGGCATCTAATTCCTGGGGAGCTGAGTGGGATCTTGGATTTCCTCCCTACCCACACCCTGCCCTTCACCTCCTCCTGGCCCAAGGCCTCTCACCAGCCTTGAGCTCCTCTAGGATCTTGTTCAGATTGCTGTGTTTTGCCTTCACGATCTCAGCCTCCTTGGCCAACTCCATTTTCCGAGTTTCCAGAGGGTCAAGCTGCTGATTCCTAAAATCTTGATCGGCTTCATCTTGGGCCAAGGTCAATTGAGCCAGGGAATCCTGGATCTAGAGGGAACAGCAGCAAGACTCTGGAGTCCCTGTAAACTCTCCAGGCTCTTTGGTGATCCTCAATCCCAAACTAGGAGGTGGGGGCATCATGTTCCCATTTTACAGGCTTGGTAAGTGTCCATTCCTCACCTCCTGGATCTCCTTTTTGAGCTTCTCCCTCTCCGAATTCTGCTCATTGATATAGGTGAACTCGGCAAAGTTCCTTTCTTCATCTGAGGTGGATGGGAAAGAGAAACCGGAAGGTTGGAAAGAGTCAGAGAGGAGGGGAGGGGAGGGGAGGATAGAAGAGAGATGCAGAGAGGGGGAGAAGGGGAGCAGACAGAGGGAGAGATGGAGTGGGGAGAAGATAGAAGAGAGATGCAGAGACGGGGAGGGATGGAGTGGGGAGACTACAGAAGAGAGAGAGGTAGGGACAGAAGGGGAAAGATAGAGGGATGGGTAGATGAGAACCAGAAAAGAAGAATGGAGCAAACATGGCCAAAAGGAAGTCAAGGGAGGGGCAGCTAGATGGCACATGGATAGAGCATGGGCCCTAGAGTCAAGAGGACCTTAGTCCTAATGTGACCTCAGACAATAACTGCCTAGCTGTGTGACCTTGGACAAGTCACTTAACCCCATTGCCTTGCCAAAAAAAAATTAAATAATTATCTCAAAGTGAAGTCAAGGGAACAGAGAGAGAGAGAGAGAGAGAGAGAGAGAGAGAGGCAGAGAGTAAGACAGAAAAGAGAAGGGTTAGAGAAGATTTAAGAAAACATAAAGGGAAGAAAATGAGAGACAGAGACAAAGGGAAGAAGGTAAAGCTGAATGAGAAAGGAGGATAGGGCAGGGCTGAAGGGAGAGAGGTCAGGCCAGAGCTAGGGAGCTTGGGGAGGGGAAGCCAGGATCTCTGATTGGCGCTGGCACCACCTTTCCTTACTTTCCAAGTAGGTCTGGAAGATTTCTTCCGGGAGGCTCTTGCCTGTCATCTCCGCCAGCTTCTGCAGCACCTCCTCGCATTGCATAATGTCCTTCTCTCGGGAAGTCTTGCGGAGGCCTTGGGCCTCCTCAAGCTCTGCCAGGAGCCCCAAGATTCAGCAGCCCCCCTTCCTTCCCCCTCCTCTCTTTTCATCCTCCATTTCTTCTCAGAGCCCTAGTACCCGCTCTGGTCCCCGGAGAAGCCTCCCCAACAGAGCCCCCAGTGCCTCCAAGTTCAGCATTAGATGCCCCTGCCCCTGCCCCTGCCCCTGCCCCTTCAGGTCTTCAAATGGAGAGGATAGTGGACATGTTGCCATCTAAAGCCCCTGTTCCAACCTTGCTCTGGAGCGAAGGGGGTGGCATTCTGAGACTCCTAGGCCCTCACCTCGCTTGCGCCCAGCCTCCAGCACCTGAGGGTCCACAAGCCTCTCCTGGTTCTTGGTAACTAGGAAGTTGTGCAGCTGCTCCAGGTGGCAGATCTGCCTCTGGACCACTTGCAGCTCAGCGTTGTACTGACTCAAGTCCTTGTCCAACTTCTCCTGCAGTTGGCTCAGCTTCAGTTTGGCTTCCTCCCTGTGGGGCACAAAGGGGGCCACTGGGCATGTGGAACAGGGCCCCAGGATGGGGGGAGGAAGGGTCACAGACAAGCAGAGTAGGGGGGTCTCAAAGGCACCAAGGGGGCCAGCCCTCATGAAAGCCTGGCTACCTCAGCCCTGGATGGGCTCTCTGGGAAGTAAACTGAAGACCCAAGAGGGGATGCACCCTCAATCTTGACCCCAGAGAGAAGCAGGGGGAGCCTTGAGAGAGTGGGAACTGGCTTCCTCAGACCCAGACAAGCACTCCCAAGGAGCATTCTTGAACTTAATGAGGATTTTGGAAACATCTACAGGGAAGGGACTTGGTGGTGGCCAGGGTCCCAGGAGCCAATCTCAGTTGCATTGAGAGGAGGGATAACCCTCCTCCCCTAGTCCCAAGTCTCAGTGCACATATTCACCCAGTTTAGAGAGGGGAGACCCTGGGAAAGAGCCAAAGGCTACCTGGCATCATAGGCTGAGATGGAGTTGTCTATGTGGGTTCGAATGTTGGAATGGATATCCTTCAGCTCCTGCTTAGCAAGGGCATGGGCAGCAGGTGAGGGAGAGGGAGCAAGCCCAGCTCCTTCCTCCATCTGCCTGCTCCCTCCTGCTCTCTGCCTGCTCCCTCCTGCTCTCTGCCTGCTCCCTCCTGCTCTCTACCTACTCCCTCCTGCTCTCTGCCTGCTCCCTCCTGCTCTCTGCCTACTCCCTCCTGCTCCCTCCTGCTCTCTCCTTCTCCCTTCTGCTCTCTGCCTGCTCCCTCCTGCTCTCTGCCTGCTCCCTCCTGCTCTCTCCTGCTCCCTCCTGCTCTCTCCTGCTCTCTGCCTGCTCCCTCCTGCTCTCTGCCTGCTCCCTCCTGCTCTCTGCCTGCTCTCTCCTGCTCTCTGCCTGCTCCCTCCTGCTCTCTGCCTGCTCCCTCCTGCTCTCTACCTACTCCCTCCTGCTCTCTGCCTGCTCCCTCCTGCTCTCTCCTGCTCCCTCCTGCTCTCTGCCTGCTTCCTCCTGCTCTCTGCCTGCTCCCTCCTGCTCTCTGCCTGCTCCCTCCTGCTCTCTGCCTGCTCCCTCCTGCTCTCTCCTGCTCTCTCCTGCTCTCTGCCTACTCCCTCCTGCTCTCTCCTGCTCTCTGCCTGCTCCCTCCTGCTCCTTCCTGCTCTCTGCCTGCTCCCTCCTGCTCTCTGCCTGCTCCCTCCTGCTCTCTGCCTACTCCCTCCTGCTCTCTCCTTCTCCCTCCTGCTCTCTCCTTCTCCCTCCTGCTCTCTGCCTGCTTCCTCCTGCTCTCTGCCTGCTCTCTGCCTGCTCCCTCCTGCTCTCTGCCTGCTCTCTGCCTACTCCCTCCTGCTCCCTCCTGCTCTCTCCTGCTCCCTCTTCCTCTGTCCAGGGGCCTGGGATCCTGACCTTCTTCAGCTGGTTATCAATATGCAGAAACCGATTCCTCTGAATGTGCAACAAATTCAGCTCTTCCCGAAGGAGCCTGTTCTTCTCCAGCTGGCTGTCAAAGCGTGTGTTGGCCTGCAGGACATCAGAGGGGCAGGCTCCCAGCGCTGGCTCTGCTGGCCGGCTGTCTGAAAGCCCCGCCCCCCTCAGGACCCCAAGGTGCACTCACCCGGTCCAGCTGGTCCTCCAGGATCTTCACCTTTCGGAAGTCCTGGGACTTCTTCTGCAGGACCAGACCTGGGTTCCTGAGGAGCTTCAGCTGCGCCAACACTCGATTCTCCCAATTGGCAATCTGAGGCCAGTGACGACACCCTGGGGTCCTTCATTCTCCCAGCATGCCCACCTGAGGGAGGCCCCTGCCCTGTCTCCACCAGAGGGGGACCCCTGCGACATCCCCACCAGAGGCTCAGCCCCTGCGATGTCCCCACCTGAGGCAGGACCCCAGCACTGCTCCCACCCGAGGGAGGCCCAGCTCCGCCCCCCTGCCCTCGGCTCCCAGGCCCCACCTCCTCCTCCAGCTCCTTCAGGTTCTCCTGCTCCCGGACCACCTCCTGGTCCAGCTGCTGCCTGCGCTCCAGGAGGCCCTGAAGGCCCTTCTGGCGCTCCTGGTCCAGCAGCCTCCGGGCCTGGCTCTGGGATATCTTCATCTTCACCTGCAGCCCATTCTGCTCCTCCTGCAGCCTCTCGATCTCCACCCTGCCGGGTCACAGCCCGAGAGCTGCAGCCGGAGGGGCCCCTGGGAGGTGGGGGGGGGCGTCATGGGCCGGGGGCCCCCGCCTCCCTCCCCCTCCCCCCTCCGCCCCCGGCCCCCGGCTCACATCTGCTTTTGGATCAGCTTCTGGGTCTCCCTGTTGTACGCCTGCCGCTCTTCCTCCATCACCCGGTATTGCCTCTGCAGGCGGCTCAGCTCCCCCTCTGCAGGGCAGGGGCCAGGGGCGCGATGGGCTCACGGCGGGGGCACGGCCGGCGGCCCCTCCGCCCCCTCCGCCTCGGGCCGGGGCCCTTACCTGAGTTCTCCAGGTAGGCCTCGCTGTCCTCCGAGCGCACGCTGGCCAGCGGCATGTTGATGGGCGGGGGGGGCGGCGGCGGGAGCAGGGTGTTAAGGCTGCTGGGGCTGGGTGACGTCGCAGAATAGGGAGCCAAGAAGGAGGGAAGCTGGGGCGCCGGGGGCTGGGGCCGTTTGGCCCGCTTACTGTCTTTGTTGTGGTCCAGGTTGCTGAGGCGACAGGGTCAATGGGGCGGACTGGGGCGGACTGGGGCGGCGGGGCGGGACGGGGCGGCGGGGCGGGCCGGGGCGGGCCGCGAGGAGCAAGGGGACCCCTCCTTCCCCTCCTTCTCCCTCCCTTCGGCCCTCCCCGACTCTTCTGGGCGGCCAGGGGGAGCTCTGAGCCTGGGGCTGGCCGAAGGGAGGCGTGCCAGCCGAGAGGGAGAAGAGAGAGGAGGGGCTGAGGAGGAGAACGTGGGGGGGCTGGGATGGGGCTAAGGAGGATTTGGGGGGAATTAAGGTGGAAATTTAGGGTAGGATTTGAGGAGGAGTCTCGTGGGACTGAAGCAGAGGCTTAAGGGGAGGCTCTTAAGGGGGTTAGGGGAACTGCAGGGGCAGCAGCAGCAGAGGGCGGGGTGAAGTGGGGAGGGTCAGGGTTTAGGATTTGTGGGGCCCGCTAAATGGGGAGGGGCAGTTTGGGAGCTGCTGAGAGGCGGGGCTAAGTGAGAGGGGCGGCATCAAGCGGGGAGGGGCAGGATTTAGCAGCTGCCGAGAAGCGGGGCTCAGGGCAGAAGCGCTCCCCGCGGGCCGCGATGGCGGAGACTGAGCTGCTCGCGCCCCCCCAGGCTCTTGCGCACCAACAGTCTTGGACCCCCTCAGGGCAGGGCGGCGCCTCCCTTCCGCGCTGCCCAGGCCCCGGCCCCCCCTCCACGTGCTGCCAGGCTGCCTGCAGGCGGTCAGGGCGTGCCCCGAAGCTGCCTGCGGTTTCCTGTGGGAGGAAGCAACGAGGCAGACCCGCACCCCGGACCTCCCCCCGGGCGCTGCCCACCCCGGGCACTGCCCACCCCGGGCAGCCCTCCGCGCCAGAGTTTGTTCTGCCATCTAGGTGGCCGCCAGGAAGGATCAAGGGTGCTGGGTCCCTTGGGAGGAGGAGGAGGCAAAAACAAGGAGGTGGCTGCCTGGGCTCTGGGAGCCGCTCAGAACGCGGCAGGTTAGCTATGGTGGGCCTCAGTGTCATCTGTAAAGTGGAGACAATGACCTTCAAGCTAGTTCCTTCCTGCGTGAAGGACGGAAAGCTCCCAAGACTGCGAGACGCAGAATTTGAATCTCCCCCCCTCCCACGGGGTGGACTGTTGGCCGGATTCTTGGGTTATGGTGGGCTCATAGGCGCTGCCTGCGCTGGACCCTGGTCAGAGGACCGGCTTCACTTCAATTCCATCCAACGTGCTTTTCTTAAGCTCCTTCTGTGTTCCAAAGCCCAACCAACCAACCTATTCACCCAGTGCCATCCCTGTGTCTCCTCTTTTACTCCCCTGTTCATTTTTTCAAATGTATCTTATTTTCCGTCACACTTTTTTTTAAGGCAATGGGGTTAAGTGGTTTGCCCAAGGCCACACAGCTAAGTAATAATTATGTCTGAGTCTGGATTTGAACTCAGATCCTCTTGACTCCAGGGCCTGTGCTCCCCATTAGAGTAAAAGAGGAAGGGTAGCCAGGTGACACAGTGGATAGAGCACAGGCCTTTGACAATGGTCGCCATTCCCTCCCCTTGATTTTCTCCTCTCTAGATTGTTGGGACACCCTGCCAGTTCTCCTCCTCCCTCTCTGACTACTGTCTCCTTTGACGGATGCTCCTCCAGGAACATCCTCTCTCCATGGATGTCCCTCTGGACTCTGTCCTGGGCCCCCTTTTCTTCTTCTTCTATATGACTTCCCTAGGGGGTCTCCTCATGGATTTAGCCCCCATCTCTATGGTGATGACTCTCACCCTCCCAGATCCAAGCTGTTATCAAGAACTGTCCATCTCACCCCTGCAGCAGGTCTCCAATAAGCCCTCTTCTCTGACACTGCCCCCACCCCAGTGCAGCCCCTCACCAACTCACTCCAAGACTATCCCAATAACCGCTAGGGAGGGGAGGGAGAGAGGGCTGCCTACCACAAATGTCTCCTTATTCCAATCTATTTTCCACTCAACTGTTTGGGTTTTTTTTTTTTAGGTTTTTGCAAGGCAAATGGGGTTAAGTGGCTTGCCCAAGGCCACTCAACTGTTAAAAGTGGTTTTCCTAAAACACAGATCTGCCCATGTCACTCCCTCTACTCAATAAACTCCAGTAGCTCCCTATGGCCTCCAAGATCAAATTCAATCAAAACCCTCTCCTCCCTTTTCAGTCTTTTTACACCCCCCCCCCCCAACACATACTCTTCAGTTCAGTGTCATTGGCCACCCGGAGTTTCCACCAAGAATACTTTTTATCTCTTGGTTCTGGTCATTCTTTCGACCCACCACTTCCCTACCCCCAATGACACCCCCTTCCCACTGAGTCTTCCCCAATCCTCTTACTCCCAGTTCACCTTGTTAATTATTTCTTGTATATGCTGTAGATAGCTCACTTTATAGAGACACTGTCAGTGTGTGGCTGCTGTGTTAGATTGCAAGCTCCTAGAGGGCCTAATTCACATTCTGTCTTTGGTATGATGTTGGCACAAAGTAGGTATTCCAAACGTATTCATTGACTTGACATCTAGGCACTCTGCCTTCCCACTCCCTTTCCCAGCCTCAGTCTCTGTAGACCCTGGGGTTGGGGTCAATGGGGAGAGACCCTGGAAGACTCAAGCTTGGAGCAGACAAATGAAGAGACTCATCCTGAGATAGAAACAGAGGCAGATGGTAAGAGAGAGGGAGATACAGAGACAAAGTGAGACAGAGATGAGTCAAAGAAGATACAGAGATGAAGACACACAAAGATAGAGATCCAGTTACAAGAAGGAAAGAGAGGAGGAGAGAGAGAGACACAAGAGGGAAAGACAAAGACAGACCAAGTGAGACAGACGGAGAGACACACAAAGATAGAGGAGATACAGGCACAAGAGGGGAAGACAGACAGAGAGAGGGTGAGAGAAAGACAAGAGCCAGACACCCGAGACAGGGACAGATGAGAGATTGGGGGGGGGGGGGGCAGAAAGGGATGGACCTGTCAGTGGAAGCTTGGGGCCCTCCCAGAATTTCCTGCTTGTAAATAAAAGAGAGAGGCAGGAACTTGGGAGAGGAGAATCCAAGGGCTTCGGGTAGACTGTCTAGGAAGTGGGTCTTCAGAGGAAGGAAGAAGGGAGGGAGAGAGGGAGGAAGGCGGGGGCCGGGCAGGGGGTGGAGGGAAGGAGGGAGAGAGCAGGGCGGGGCAGGGAGGCCGGGAAAGGGGCCCGAGCTTTCGCTCTGACTTCCTCTGGCTGCCTGGCTCAGCGCTGCTCCCGTTATTTGGCCCAACTTGAGAAAGGAAGGCGCCCTTGAGCGGCCCAGACCCCATCTGCCTTCAGGTATCTTCTGCCTCGCCAAGGAGAGGGTGGGAACCCTAAGAACTCAGTAGGGCTAGAAAGGGTGGGGCAGGGAGGGGAGAGGAGTGAGGCCTCACTCCTTGGGACCCCCAGGTGGGCCATGGTGCTCCTCCCCAACAGGGGCAGGGGCACTCTCCCCAAGCCCCCAGCTGTCTCCTCCTGCCTCAACCCCCAGCCTCTGGGCACCCGAGCTAACAGCCCTGCTCCCCAGCTAGGTCCCACTGAGACTTAGGGATGCTCTGCCCCCCGCCCGTCCCTAGCCCCCATTCTCCCTGTTGACCAGGTCTCTTGGGAGACCCTGGTGTCTCCCAACTCAGTTCTTCAGCTGCCCTGCCCCTCAGTTTTGCTTCTGGCCCCTCGCTCTCTATAGATCCACACAGTCCCAGGTTTCCCTTGCTAGCACTCCTGCTAGCTCCCCTTTACCCCATCTCCTTTCCTGAGCCCCCCCCCAAGACCCCAGATGTGTGACTGCTAGGGCGTGAGGGAGGGATGACCCAGGGAGAGCAGGCAGGCCCTGGGCTGGGGTTTCCCTGGTGGGAGAAAGGGGCATGAGTCACAGTGACTCACTGACCCCCCACCCAAAGGGGGTGAGGAGATCCTAGTGCAAGTCTGGGTGCCCGGCTGTGCCCCACCCAGCCCTAAGGCTGGGGAATCGCTGGAAGGAACTAGGTGGGGCCGATTTCAATGTGAGAGTAGAGGACCCGGTGGAGGGGAAGTCAGGGGAAGATCCCAATCCAGCTCACCGCCCACAGCACACACACATGCTCCCTTCGGAGGTCCAGGTATTTCCTCCCCCCTACAAGGAAACATCCAGGCTGGACGCCTAGGGTCCAGACCATCTCGGCAGCCCGGGGCTGGTGTCCTCGGCCTCAGTGCCAGTCTGAGCTCTCACCTCCCCCCAGACTCAGTGGGCATCATGTCCCTGCTCCTGGTGGCCGTCTCCGCCTTGCACATCCTCATCCTCATCCTGCTCTTCGTGGCCACCCTGGACAAGGTGAGAACATGGCTTTCTGTGACCCTACCCCTCTTCCGCTGCTCCCATGCCAGGCTTTTCAATCTACTGTCTTTATTAAGCCCTTATCACTCACCTGAGACAAAAGGGAATATTCCTTGCTCTCTAGAGGCTTATATTCTAAGGGGGAATCACTCTCACGCGTGTTTCCAGCCACACACAGAATGCACACACCTGTGCCCACATGCTGTGTCTATGCAGACATGTGCATACATACAGACTGAAGGCAGGGCACTGGGGGGCTTGGGACAGAAGGTTGCACCCCCGGAAAGGTTGGGGGGGTGTGGGTGATGGGACTGCTTTGACCCCTAACTCAAAGAGGAGGGCTATGCAAAGGGGCCACAACGAGAGAAGGATTTCCAAGTTGAACTTTGGGGGTAGATATTTTTAGATGGGAGCCAACAGAAAATTAGGGGGAAGCTACTGAGGGGAGAGATGCAGTCAAACCTGAGTTTAAGGAAACCTCTGGGCCCTCCGCCCACCAACCCCCCCTCCCCCATCCCGTTCTCCTCACTAATCTGCCTTCTTTTTTGGACCCAGTCATGGTGGATCCTCCCTGGTAATGGCTCCCTGAACCTTTGGAAGGATTGTGTGGCCCACATAAACCAAACTTCCCAGGAGATCTGGGAATGCAAAGATGTCAGCAACAGTGGTGAGGCAGAGCACCCCCCACCCCCCAACTACACCCCTGCACTGAGGGGGCGGGGGGAGGGATGCCATGCCCACGCCCACCTTGGATGCCAGGGGCCCAAGACTTCTTGAGGAGGGTGGGGCTGATGCCAATGAATGAAGCAAAGAGCATTTATTAAACATCTACTGTATACCAAGCAGCTTGCAGGGCACCAGGGTCCCTGCCCTCCCAGAGCTCCCAGTCCAAGGCCGGAGCTGAGGCCTGCGGTGGGCAGGCGAGGGTAACCGCTGTCTCTGCTCCCCAGGCTGGCTCAAGGCCGTGCAGGCCCTAATGGTCCTGTCCCTGATATTTTGCTGCCTCTCCTTCATCCTCTTCATGTTCCAGCTGTACAACATGAAGCGAGGGGGCCTCTTCTATGCCACCGGTGTCTGCCAGCTCTGCACCAGTGAGTGGTTGGAGGGCAGGGAGACTGGGAGGCTGCAGGGAGGGGGCAGGCGTGACTCCCCGTCTCCCGCCAGGTCTGTCGGTGTTCACCGGGGCCCTTATCTACGCCATCCACGTCAAGGAGTTCCATGAACCTAAAGGCTCTTTCGGCTACTGCTTCGCCCTGGCCTGGGTGGCATTTCCCCTTGCGCTGGCCAGTGGCATCATTTACATCCATCTGAGGAAGCGAGAGTGACACCCCCCCCTCGCCAGCTGGCCCTGACTCACAGCCCCTCTCCAGTGAGACAGCAGCAAGCCCGGCCCCTCCAGCCCGGCCTCCCTGGCTACCTTGTCCTGGGGAAGACCCTGGCCCCAGAATCTGTTTTCTCCTCCATGCAATGGGGGAGTAAGAGGATACTTTTTCGGTCCCCTTCCTCCTCCTTTTGGCCTAGCCTCTCTGACAAACACCTCCTGCCCCTACCTTGGTATTCTGGGCTCCTTTCCAGCTGGTGGTACAAAGCCCAGAGCCCTGGGCCAGGGCTCAAGACCTGAGTTCCAATCCAGCCTCAGGCCCTGCCTAGCTGTGGGGCCTTGGGCGAGTCTCCTAATCTCTGCTCCTGAGGATAATAATAGCCCCTTCTCCTAGGTGATGGTGAGGATGCCATGAGATCCTATGTGCCACATGCTAGCACAGCAGATCTTCCCGCCCCTCTCTTCCAGTTCTGCCAGCCTTCTGTTATAACATGGCCCCTGCCAAGACCCCTTCTGCCCTGACATCCTGTGGGACAGCTTCAAGTCTGACCCCTCTAGAGCCGTGGGGGCTGGGAGGAGGCAGGGGGCTAGGGCCTCGCTCCTGCCTGTCTGACCAAGGGAAGGTGCTTCCCTTCCCATCTATAACCAGAGGACCCCTGTGGTAGGGAAGAGTAGGGAAAGCCTTTGGGGACTGGGCCTCGAGTCCCCTTTGAGCACCTTCTCTGTGCCCCAGCTTCGGCCTCTTCAGTGGAGAGGCCCCGACTAACCGAAGCTTAGGATCAAAAAGACAGAATGTAATACGTTACGGATAAGATGCAATGGAGTAAAGCGCTTTAACCTCTGGGTGAGTGTGGACTCAAATTATTCTCTGGCTTCATGCTGGGACTCCCTCCACCGTGGGGGTCCCTGGTGGTAAGGGGCCTGCCCTGGCAGGCAGAGGAGAAGCCCAGCTTCCTGAGAAGCCCTGGGGAAGGGCAGGAAAGGGCGCCTCTGCTGCGGCCTCCCGCCAGGTCCATTGCAGCATTTTGTCATTGGATGCCCACCACGAGCCTCTCTGCTTTGCCAGCTTTGCCCCTTGGGGCTCTACACGTGGAAAATGGTGTAAACAGGGTTTATTCCTTTGGAGAGGTGGGGGACAGATGGGCACAGGGATCAATATTGCACATGGAGGGGCAAGGGTGGGAAGGTGCCAGAGGTAGCAATGGTGCTAGAAGTTGGTATTACAAATATCAGGGTCTTGGGAAGGCACTGGCATTGTGGAGGGCAGTCCCCACTGCTGTCTGGCAGGCCGAAGACCCCCCAGTCTCGCCCAGGGTGCCCCTTCATCCCTGGGGAAGCCAGTAGTCCTCGAGTCTCTGGAAACCAGTGCTATGACCTGAGGGGCTCTGGTGAGCCAGAAGATGATGGGAGGCTCACTCCCTGCTCAGCTGGATCCCGGGAGGCTCCAGGGTGTTTTGAAGCTGGGAGGTCCAGGAGGGGCCTAGGCTTTTGTAGAGATCAGAGGTTGGGCCAGGGGGCCTGTTTTGGGCCAGGGCTTCTAGGTGGCTGAGGGCCCGGGCCCCGTTGAAGGTCACTTCACAGCCTGTCCGAGCTAGGAGCCAGGCCTCTACGGAGCTCTGCAGCCACCTGGCACTCTCTAGGGGAAGGGAGGATGATGGGGTCAGTGGGGGAGCCGCACCCTCAGCGGGATGGGCCTCAGCTTTCAAGGAGCTGTTTACCTTCAGGTGGCCCGGGACCCCGGCGTCCCATGAAGCTGTGGGCCAGCAGCACTTCCTTGGCGTGCTCCTCCTGGGCCCGGAGCACCAGCGCCGTGATCAGCTCTGAGTTGTTGGATGTACTTCGGAAGTAGAGCATGTGAGCCAGCTCCAGAGCCTGGAGGTTCCGCCGCTGGCCGAACATCTGTGGGGGGACCCAGCGAGGGGGGACATAGCAAAAGGGATACCGTGAGGGGAGGACACAGTGAGAGGGGCACAGCCAGCGGGGAGGGACAAGGGGGACACAGCAGGGAGGACACAGTGGGGGGGGGGGAACAAAGTGAGAGGGGACACAGCCAGTGGGGAGGGACAAGGGAGACACAGCAGGGAGGACACAGTGAGGGGGGATACAGTGAGAGGGGGCACAGCAGCAGGGGGAAGACACAGCAGGGGTTCTGTTGGCGTTGTCCACTCTTGCTTTCATTCCAAGCATTCCTTGGATTCCAGATGGCAGAGGACCCCACCCTGGGGCTCAGGGTGAAGCCCATCCCCACAGCAGTTTCATTCATTCATTCAGAC
The DNA here is from genome assembly GCF_037893015.1 of Macrotis lagotis. Classification (NCBI taxonomy): domain Eukaryota; kingdom Metazoa; phylum Chordata; class Mammalia; order Peramelemorphia; family Peramelidae; genus Macrotis; species Macrotis lagotis. Next base: position 916,252,210 of record NC_133658.1, on the reverse strand, counting down.
CGAGGTGGCAGCTCCAAGTGAGACAGGACCTCTATGGCCATGGCCACCAGGCACTCAGAAACCTAGGGCTGAGTCCCATGCCTCCTACTCCCTTGCTATGTGACCTAGCCTCAGTATCCCCAAGCATAAAGATGCTCCTCAGGGCCCTCCCAGCCCCAACACTCAGTGATGGATTTGTGGGTTCCTGGGTCAGGGAGCAGAGGGATGGGCCGTCAGACCACCCCCCCAGTTCCACTTCCCAGATAGCTCCCTCACCCCATATGCCCTCTGGTCTGAGGCAGCGGACCACAAGGGCTCTGTCCAGGGTCATGCCCTCTCTACAGAGCCGCAGGGGTGGCTCTCTGGCCCAGAGCTCACCTTGGAGGCACGGTGGGCCATGAAGATGGCAAAGAACAGTAGCAGCAGGGAGGTGGCCACCTTGAGGTCAGTGAGGACCACCATGCCCACGTTGACAAAGAACACCAGGCCCGAGACCAGGAGCGTGGCATTGAGCAGGGCCCGCTGCAGGAGGGGTGTCCGCACCTTCAGCTCAGGGAGGAGCTGCTCCAGCCCCTCCAGGGGGGTGTCCTTGAAGCTCTTCAGCACCAGGTGACCCCGCTTGGTGCGGGCAGCCACCACCACCCGCTTAAAGTAACGCCTGAGCCCAAAGGGCCCTGTCAGGACTTCCCTCCAACCGGTGGCCAAAGTGAGCCGGGGGGGGGGGGGGGGGGGGGGGGGGGGGGGCTCTGGTCCTACCCTGGGGCCCAAGGCACCTTCTAGCTCTGAGAGTCTAGAACTGATCCAGGCTTGGTTACTTATTACCTGGGTGACCTTGGACAAGTCATTGGGCCTGAGTAATCCAGTCTGACACATTCGGGGACTCTAGGCTTCCTGTGACCTTGGCCAAAGCCCTGACCTCTCTGGGTCTCTCACTTTGCTCTTCTGTAAAATGAGGGAGTTGAACTAGCTCTGGCCCCTTCCCCTCAGCCCCCTCCCTCTCCCCTCCTAGCAGCTCCTGCTTCTCTATGACAACAGGAGGGAGGCAGCATTGCTGGGGTCCTTCCCATCCTATCTTCCCCCAAAGCTGGGGACACACCCTCCTGGGTTGAGAGCTCAGGCTGCCCCCCCCACCCCAGCAGCCCCCGTGCTCACCTCTCAGCAGGAGGGGACTTGGTGAAGAAGCCCCTTTCAGAGCCCACTATGGACTTTCGGGGGAGCCGCCCCACTCGCTGACCCAGGGCCCAGAACTGTATGTAAACATAGTGATCCAGGTTGATGGTCACCTGTGGAGACAAGGAGCAGGGACTGGTGTGGGGTCGGCTCAGCTGGCCCTCTCTCCAGGCCCCCCATAGACCCTCTCGCAGTCTGGGGGACTGAAGGACCACAGTCACCCAAACTCCCTCTCCTTGGCAGTTCCAAGTGGGGTGTTCCCCCAGCCAGGAGCTCAGCTCTGGAATGCCCTCCTCCTTACCCCTCCTCAGTTTCTCCTGAGCTTGACCCCCCCCCCCCCAAGCTTCACTCCTCCATCCCTCAGAACTGCCAGGAGAAGATGCTTGCTCTGTCTCCCTGCTCTTGTTCACTTGTTACCCTGCCCTCCTGGGCCTGGGCAGGGCCTCCTCTCATCTCCTGGCACTGGCAGGAAGGCTCCTTGCCCTGTCTGGGCCATCTGACCAGAAAAGCAGCCAAGGCTAGATTTGAACTTGGGTCTCCCTGAAGAGGCATTATGGGGCCGCCCCTCTGCCCAGGGCTCTCCTTTCTGATATCTCAAGGTTCTCATCCATACAGATGAGAACCGCAGACCCAGACCTCAGCTGTCCTCCCAACCCCATCCTTCTTCCTATGTCCCTGGCTCTTCCGATCCCGGGGGTCAGCTCTGGCCCCTTCTCACTCCCAGGCAGGTTCCCTAGTTAGATGATTGCAACAGTTTCTAACCCGTCTCCCCAAATCCTGTCTCTGCACTCCCTAAAACATTCCACACAATGGTCAAGCTGGTCTTCCTAAGACGTGGCTCTGACTGGGTCACCACCCTGCTCCCCAGGCTTCCACGACTCCCTCTCCCCTCTGCAGTCTGGCCTGGATGCATGTTATGCTCTTCCCAGGCCTCCGGCCCAGGACACCAAGGTCATTCCCCTCTCCGAACCTTTGCCCAGGCTGGTCCCCATGTCCACACCTCCTCCCTGCACCACCTCCTAGGGGATGTCAGTCTCCTTCCTCCCAGTTGCTAGTTTCCACTGATGCACCATCACCTTGGGAGACAGTTCAAACTTCTGGTTTTGGGTACATGCTGTGACCCCCAAATGGAGGCTGCGCCCTTGGGGGGGGTGTTCCTGCTTTGGGACTTTGTAGCTACAAGCGGGGGCAGGGCTGCTACCTGAACCTCATCTTGTGGGTGGTGGACCACCAGGGCGTAAGCCAGGGCATCCTCGGACAGTGGGGTGAAGTTGGCTTGATCCAACAGTGGCTCCAGGGCCCTGAGGACCTCTTGCTCATTGGCCAGGCGCTGAGGATTCGTGAGGGAGGGCTGGTCCAGGGTCTCTCGGTCTGGGTTGATGGGGCTGTACAGCGCCTGGAGGGAAGGACCAGAGCCTGGGGGGAGGGGGCGTGCAGAAGGGGGAGCGCTGAGCATTTGGGGAGGTGGGCTGAGGAAGAGCTCCCTTCCCCTGCTCACCTGCAGCTGGGTCAGGGTGCGGTTATACTGGTACAGAATGGCAAAGTCCATCTGGGCCGCGAACTCCAGAAGCGCAGCCTTGGCAGGGGAGTCCGAGTGGAACTCCTGGGGGGGGGGGCGGAGAACTTGACAGTGAAGTCTCAGCGGGGGAGGGGGAGGAGATGGGGAGGGGCTGCAGTCACAGGGACATCCTCACTGGCTGGAGGGCACTGGGGGGGTGTGGAGTAGAGAATGAGGGAGCAGGAGCTGCAGCCCAGGGGTCTCCTCACCAGTTTGGGGTGGGGGAGGGGTTGCTGTTCCAGGGGTACTTGGGGGGAAGCGAGGGGAGGATCTGCTGGGAGCTGTGGCTCCCTGGCAGGTTCCCCGCAAGTGGGTGCCACCCCCCGCCCCCAGCTCGGCCACCCCCACTCCACCAGGAGGAAGGGATGGGCCCAGTCCGCCGCACTTGCTGGGAGCTTTATTTCACTTGAGTCCCCCGCCCCCCCAGCGGCGTACTACACCTGGAAGGGGAGGGGGTGCGGGTGGGAGGGCGTGCTCAGCAGGGAGAGGGTCTGCTGCCCTAGGGGATGCTGGGAGGTGTGGCTTTGGCTGGAAACTACAACTCCCAGCATCCTCCTGGAGAGGCACTCCAGCCCCAGGAAGGGGGGGAGGTGTTTTGACGCCCCGGGAGCGGCTGGAACTTGTAGTTCTCTAGTGACCTGCAGGAGGAGCTGCAGCAACTGGTCCTTGGAGAAGGGGATGAAGCGCTCCTGATACTGCTGGGCCCAGTTCCGGGGCTCCGTGGGGTTCCACATCTTCCGATACTCCCCCATCTTGGTGGCCAGGGAGGAATGGGGCCGGGACGCGGCCTCGGGGGGCCGGGGCCTCGGCGGGGCCCGGGGGCAGCCCCACCACCCGGCCCCGCAGGCTGCTCGGGCCGCCCGGAGCATGCTGAGCCCCTGCACCCTGAAGTGGGGGGGAGGTTAGGATCGGGGGGCCGGCGCGGCATGGCAAAGCACAAGAGGCTCAGTGGGGGTCCGAGGGCGCAGAAGGGGCCCTTTCCAAAGCCTCGCCCTCCTCCCTGTCGGCCCCACCGGGGGTCCCAGGCCCAACCCCAGCGGGCAGGAGGTCAAAGGTCAGGAAGTGCAAAACACGTTTCTCGCCAGGCGCATTCTCTGGGCAAGGCAGGGAAAGCTATTTCGGGGACGGGGTCACTCCCAAAGCCGTGCATTAAGAATGCACCCCCCACCCCAGAAAGCCTTTCCCTCCCCCTCACCTTAGAAAGCTTTGGTTGTCATTGAGCCTGGCGCACATGCGCAGGCCAGCAGCCCGAGCCTCCAGGTGCCGCCTTATTGGGGCGGCGCATGCGCGATGGGTGAGGGGGCAGTTTCTCCTCCTCGGGTGGCTTCCTGGGCCACGCATGCGCCTTGAAGGGGGAGCGGGGGCGGGGCTTGGCGAGCGAGGGCATTCTGGGGAGTGAGCTCACACTTTCCTCAAGACACGGGACTTCTCTGGGAAGGGAGGGGGGGAGAGTCGGGAAGGCGCGGTTGCTGAACGCATGCGCACACGGCAGACCGGGCTTCCGAGGCGCGCGGCAGGGCTCGTGCTCGCCCCTGCCAACGGCTTCCGAGGCCCCGCCCCCATAGCGCAATGAGGGGCAGCGCGCCTGAGAGGCGGGGCCTCCTGGCGGCCAATAGGCTTTCGACGCGCGGAGAGGAAAAGGCGGGAAAAAGGCGGGTCTGGGGAGAAAGCTGCTGGAGCCGGGAGTTCGGGCGGGAGGGGCCGGAGGGAAGGTGAGGGGAGGAACCTCCCTATTCCCTGAGGACATTCCCCCTACTTCTGAGGGGAGACCCCAGTTCTGCAGGAAATAGCCCTCCATTTCAGAAGACCCCCCCCATTCTGAGAGGACACCCTCTCCCATTTTCAGAGGAGATCCCCCCAAATCTGAGGGGCCCCCCTTTGCTAAGGAGAGTCACTCCCCTGATTCTGAGTGATCTTCCTACAATGCTCAGAAGAGATATCCCAAGTTCTGAGGTGGAAACCCTCATTTTCTGAAGAAATTCCATCTAAAGATTATAGGGAGCCCTTCCACTTCCTCATGAAAGCCCCCAAATTCTGAGTAGATCTGCCCATAATTCTGAAAGGGAAAACCTCATATCCTAAGGAATTCCCTCACTTTTCCAAAGGAAACCCTTCTTTCCTGAGATGATCCCCCCATTCTAACAATAGATCAGCCAGGGTGAGGAAGGGTCCCCCAAAGAAATTCTCCCCAGTTCTGAGCCAGAGACCCCTACCCAGAAGAGAGATCTTTTTATTCTGAAGGGTCAAGTCTTGCTCTGAAAAAAATTGAGGAAAACCCCCCAGTTTTTGAAAAAAAGAACCCTCAAATTCGAGGGTGATGCCCTCACCCAAGTGAGCTAGCATCCTCCATTTCTGAGGCAGTCCCCCCATCTTGAAGTGAAGGTACCCCTTCTGAATTAAGTCGCCACTCTGCAAGGGGAGACCACCATTCTCAAGAGAAAGGCCTTTATGCTGAAACGCTATCTAGCATTTGGGGGAGACTCGTTGAGAAGAGGTGCCCCTCATTCCTGTGGGAAAAGGGCCTCATTCTGAAGAGATCCCCTCAAATCTGTGGTGGGTCTGCCCCATCCTAGGACATCCCCTCCAATTCGGGGGTCCCAGCCTCCATTTTGAGCTACTGAGATCTTCAGAAGCCATCCTTTTCCCCACTCCTCCCATTCTGACCTCCCCTTCTTTTCTCTCTCCGCCGTGCCCCACCCCCAGCTTCGGTCATCCGAGTCTGAGCGAAGGGAAGAACAGTGCCTCCTGCCCCCCGGAGGAGAAGGGACAGCATGTATATGCCCGAGACCCTCCATGACCTGGCCGATAGTGAGGTGATCCAGTTTGTGAAGAAGCCAAAGACCATATCCCGGATCTTTGCTGGGGTGAGGCCCCCTCCCCATCCCCGGCCTAACCTTGCCCCTGCCCGGTGGGTGAGGGTGCATCTGTGCCACCCCAGGGTTCAGGCCAGATGGCTCGGAGCTGGGCCCTTCTACTGAAGCCTTTGCTTCTCCAGCTGTCCAAGAGAATCCCGGTTTGGGACCCACACTGGGCATAGAGCTGGCACAGATAAATTGATTAATGCCCGTTACTGATTGTGTTGCTGGCTTCCCAGGCTTGGTCAACCAGCAGGGGTGGGGAACCTCCAGCCCGCAGGCCATATTGGTCTGGTGCTGCCAAAGCAACCGCCGGTGGGAGTTGAAATTCAATAAATCTAGGAGCTTTTTAGGGGTGATTATCCAGAATGATGTTATACATATCCAAATGACTCTTGGCAGAACAGAGGTTCCCCCACTCCAAAGTACTCTATAAACAGGAGTTTTTATTCCTCTGTAGAAAAGGAAGGAGCAGCTAATGCCAGGCTCATTTGACTTCCTTCCTATGAGGATCACGACACTAGTGGGCAGATCAGAGGAATCTGGTCAATTTAGTGTCCCCAGATCTGAGGCAGAGACTTGTCAAAGCCTCGCATCCTCTACTGAGGACAGGATGGAAAGATGGGGGCCCATGAGAATGCACCTGATGTCAAAGGCTGAAAGGCGGCCTTCTGGGGATTTAGAACTCAGCCCAAATAGAAGTGATTAGGAGTGTGAGGACAACTGGACAAGAGATCTCTGCTAGAGTGGCACTCAGGTCCGGGCTTGGCTCTGGGGCCCTGGGCATGGGATGGCCCAGAATGCCAGAAGGAGCAAGCTCATCAGACTGGTAGAAAGAAGGGGACCAGCCCCGTCGGATGGGAGTCTCTGCAGGGTCCAACACCAAAACCAATCACTTGCCATTGAACAGGGATAATTAACCTATCAACACACATTTATGTGATAGGCACTGTGCTAAGCATTGGGAATATAAAGAAAAAGCAAAACCAAACAGAATCCCGGCCCTAAAAGAGATTACATTCTAATGACAGAGGAGGCAGCATGCACTCTAAACCCAGAGCAGGTGGAAGGAAGGCCCCCTTAGTTGGGGCTGGAAGGTCCTCCTAGGGAGGATCTTCAAAGGAACCTGGGACTCCAAGACTGGGAAGGAGCACAATCTAGGAGAGGGTCAAGAGATGGGTATTGCATGTAAAGAAAAGGAAGTAAGCCAGAATGGGGCCTTGGATTTAAAGGAGAAGGCAAGAATAGTGGGAAGAATAGGTGGTTGAGAGATTAAAATGCCAAAGGACTTTATTTTACTGGGAACAAATGGAGGTTAGTGGGGTAGGGCACACCCTGGTCATAACCACACTTTAGTAAATAATCACTTTGGCTACTGAGGGATGGGCAAGGAAGGAGCAGAATAGAGAAAGGCCCATAAGGTTATTGCAGTAATTCAGGAGAGACATAATCAAGTCCTGAATTAGGGAGGTGGTTGTGTCAGAGAGAGAACGGGATGCATGCAAGAGACACCGAGGAGAGAACAAAGAGGAGATCTGCCTAAAAATCCGATTTGTAGAGAGGGGTGGGAGTAGAGGACGATGCCGACATGTAAACCTGGATAACTAGAGGATGGTGGATTTCAGGAGAGGGGGGAGGCTTTGGGGCAAAGACAGATGTTCTGCTTTGGACAGGAGTCTCAGATGCCTGCAGAATATTCAGTTTGAAATGTCTAACAGGCAATAATAGTTAAATAGAACTGGGAATCTGCCTAGAGATGATAATTGAACCCAGGGGAGGTAATGAGATCACCAAGTGAGACCAATGAGAGAAAAAAATGAAAGGCCGAGGCAGGGCCTTGAGGGAGACCCAGAGTTAATGGGTATGCCTTGGAGAAAGATAGAGCCAATAGAAGGGGCAGCCAGGCAAGTGGGAGGAGAGCTAGAGTTATGAAAAGCCAGAGAAGAGAGAGCATCACGGAAGAGAAGGGGGGGTGCGGCAGGGTCAGAAGCTGCAGGGAGTCAAAGGCCCAGGCTCAGGAAGAAGCCCTAGGATTTGGCAATTGAGAAATCATTGCAGACTTTGGAGTTTGGAGGTGAACGCTGAGGTCAGAAACTGGGCTGCAAACAGTTTAGAATCAAGTCAAAGGAAGCTTTTTGTGGGAGTTTAGCTAATAAGGGTAAGAGAGATCTAGGACAATAGCTGGCGGGCATGGGAGGATCTAGTGAGCTTTGAAGGCTGGGCAAGACTTGGGCATCTTTGTAGGCAGCAGGGGGAGAAGGCAGGAGGCAGAGAGAGACCGAGGATAATTGAGATGATGGGGATGCTGGAGGAGGCGAAGAAGACGAGAGAGGAAGAAAGAAAGACTAGATCCACAGGAGCCAGCCTGGCAAAGAGAAGGGCTGCCTCATCATCCCAGAGGGGACCGGAGGAGATACTGAGGGATGATGTCAGAGGAATGTGGGGAAAGGAGATGATGTCGGAGGAATGTGGGAAAAGGATCAGGGCAGGAGAGGGAGCCTCAGGGAAGGGGCTCCATTTTTTCAGGGAAGTCTGAGGAAGGCTTGACGAGAGATCAGGCTTGAAACGGCTACTGTGGTGGCAACCGACCTTGGCCTAAATTTAGAGTGGACCCACTCTGTGCAGGGTCATGATCTCCAGTTGCATTAGCAGCTTGCGGTAGGAGAGAGGAGGCAGCTGGTCAGAATGATGCAGGGCTGAGAATTGGCAAGGTGTGATCCCCCTAAGACAAGGTGATTCAAGAACAGACGATGACATAGAATCAGACCAGTTCACTCAGCGGTCAAGGCTGGCAGAAGAGCGTGGGCCGGGAAAGGGCGGTGGCCTAGGAGAGCGCCAACCACAAAGTGGCTCTAGGAGGTGTGGAGCCTGAGGAGAGATGGCCCTCCGGAGTTCTCTAACAGCAGGGGAAAGCTTGCAGGTGGTGGATGGCAAAAGCACTCGTAGGACAGGGGCATGGCCACTCCTCTGAGCCGAAGAGGGAAGGCTGAAGAGCAGGTCATGGTTAATGAGAAGATTGAAGAAGGGGGAAGGGCTTAAGGGAGGAGGGGGATGGTTCCAAGGTCTCTGAGAATGAAGGAGGGAGGTGCAGAGGAAGACTGGGAGCTGAGCCAGAGGCTGAGCTCGCTGCCCATGGAAGGGGCAGGAGGGTACCAGCTTGCAGAATATGGCCTTTGGACTGAAGGAAGCCCAAGGAGATGAGGCTTCTGAGTGGCCGTGGCAAAGAGCTCAGGGAGAGCCAGGAGAGGGAAGAATGAGAAAGGCTCCTGTCCAGGGGGAGGGGACCCTGTGGGGGAGGAATGGGAACAGAGAGGGGCCATCTGGGAAGCGAGGGGAGGGTTGGCATCCCAGAGATGGAGGGACTAGGAGGAAGGCAAAACCACCCAGGATCAGTCCAGACAGGGAGCACCGCTGATAAAGGCAGGTTCAAAGTTCCTGGATTGTGCGGGCACAGCCCTCAGCGGCTGACCCACCCTGTGCTATCAGAGCAACCCTGGCCTCTTCTTTTGGAGGAAGTGGCCTCCTTCCCCTCCCCCCCCGCAGGCCCACCTGCTGAGGTCCTCCCCCAGGAGTCTACAAGGAGCCAGCCTGGGGCTTCAGCCCTTTGTGGAAGCTCCACCAGAGCAGGTCTTGGTCCTTTGTGCCCTTGGGCCTGCGGGAAATAGAAATGCAAATGGTTCAAGAAAATCCTCCCCCAGGAATCTGACTGGCCAGGTGTGCTTAGACTGAGACTAGAGGCAGAAGAGAAGCTCCTCCAGGGCAAGGGCAGCTTCATTTTGGGCTCTGTAATCCCAGGGCCCAGCAAGAGGGACTGGCACACTGTCGCTGTTTAATAAGCGCTTGCGATTGATTGATTGTTCAACAGTCATTATTCTGAAAAAGGAGCTGGAGTTTTTAAAGGCTCCCAAGCTCAGGAGAAGTAAGCGTAGGAAGTGTGACCAGAAATCCAGGTTGCTTTTCTGCTGCCTTCAAGGAGATTATTGAACCCAGAAGCAGCCTGCCTTGGTCAGGAGGAGCCAATCGGAGCCAAGCTGTCAGGGCCCGGCATGCCGGTTTGTGAGGGGCAGGGGCCTTGATGTGGCCAGTCGGAGGGTGGCCAGCGAGGGCCCAAATCTCTCCTTCAGTCTTCCTCTCCCCTATTCCCTGGACTCCTGAACCATCTCCTTCCTTCCCCTCTTCCTCATCTCCTCTGTGGGGGGGGGGGGGGACTCAGGCGCCCCTCCCTTCTTGGAGCCTGTCCTCCCCAGCCTCAGACAGACCCTCTGGTTTGGCCAGAGCTATTACCTCCTGCCTGTCAGACCAGGCTAAACTGTGACTGGTTTGGGTCAGGTACGTAGTTGGTGCTTAATAAGTGCTGATTGACTGACTAGAATACATGGAGCCTAGACTCTTAAGGCATGTTTGGGTGTAGCCCAGAGGAAAGATGGGGAAGCCCTCCGCAGCAGATGAGCTTTGAGTGGTTTTTTGAGGCAGCCAGGAAGGGACAAGCATGTATTAAATGCCTTCTGTGTGCAGAGCACCTTGCCAGAGTGCAAGCAAGCGGGCTATTGGATGCCCATTTTACAGCTGAGGAAACTGAGGCAGAAAAAGGCTGGTTTTGAACACAGGCCCTTCTGAATCTGCCCAGCAGCTTCCCCAGTCAGCTGCCTCCAGGAAGCTGGGGGCCAAAGGTGAAGAGGGAGAACATTCCAGATTAAGGAGACAGGGTGGGGGGAGACAGACACACTGGAAAGGGAGGAAGGCCTTAGAAGTCTAGAGGTGATGGGGAGCCACTGGAGGTTATTGAGGAGGGGGTGTGCTTCAGGCAGCGCCCCCTCACCCAGGAGGCAAGGGCAGCATTAGGGGAGAAAAGGGGCATATAGTAGAGAGGCCGTAATGGTTGGATATGGGGCTTGAGTTTGAGGACAGATGGGATGAGGCTGACATCAATGCCTCAAGAGTTTTTGGAAGCAGGGAAGATCAAGAATAAGAGAGGTTGGAGCTGCCTGGAGATGCCCGAGCATGGTCGGCAGAGAGATCCCCCTCCTGGGGAGCTGGTGCCATCCTGAAGGGAGAGGGCCCAGGATGGAGCCTGGTGGTTGTGGTGGAGAGCTCATCCTTGGGGGCTGGGGGAGGAGCTGCTAATGGGGAGCCCCCAGACCAGGAGGGATGGGAGCTGGGGGGGAGTCCTGGAGGCTGAGGGGGACAGCCCGGAGCTCTGGGGGTCCTGGCCTCTGACCTGGTGGTGCTGCTTCAGGCTTTAGCGTGTTCCTCCTCCCATCCCACCTCTCATAGGTGGGCAGCTGCTCTTGTGGCTGGGTCACTCCTGGCATCACTTCTTGCTTGCTACCCCCTGCCCTGGCTCTCTGAGGGAGCTAAAATGGGGGAGGCCTCTGAGGCTGGAGGTCAAAGGTGGCAGCTCGCGGGCCAGGGCCCAGGAGACAGACTAGGCAGGGAGGATATGGGGAACAGCCCCTGGGGCGCTTCACCCTCTGCTGTTGCCCCTCCAGGTCTTCTCCCTCATTGTTTTCTCCTCGCTCCTGACCGACGGCTACCAGAACCTGACCAGCTCTTCCCAGCTGCACTGCGTCCTCAATGACAATGGGGTGGCCTGCAGCTTCGCCGTGGTCACGGGCCTTCTGTCCTTCTTGGGCTGCCTGATCTTCCTCACCCTGGACACCCTGGCACCTCGCATCACCAGCACCCGCCTGAAGACCACAGTCTTGTTGCTGGATTTCTCACTCTCTGGTAGGGGCTTCCTGGGCCCCCCCCTCCAGGAGATGACCTTCAGGGTCTCTGACCTTTCAAAGACTGAGGGGCTCACTACTGATCTGGCAGGGAGGGCATGGCCCTGCCCCTTGTCCTGAATGGAAGGCTGGGGTCAGGATTAGGGCATCCCAAAAAAAGAGGGGCAGCGTCCCAACGAACAGGGCTGTCTTGTGGTCCGAGTGGCCCTCTGACCCCGCACCCCTCTCCTCTGCCAGTCATCTGGGTCGGAGTCTGGTTTGTGGGCTTTTGTTTCCTGGCCAACCAGTGGCAGCGCTCGCCTCCTCACCACTACCTTCTGGGCAGCAACAGCGCCAAGGCGGCCATCGCCTTCTCCTTCTTCTCCATCCCTGTCTGGGTAAGACCAGGGAGAGGTGCAGGAGGGCACGGGAGGAGACCCTATCTTCAGGGAGGCCCAGGTCTAGGGTGGAACCAAACAGAATGTGCAGGGCCCTCCTCCTCTTCCTGACCAGGGAGTCGAATCCAAACCCTGCTGGCATGAACCAGAAAAACTAGAGTGCCAAGAGCCAGTGCATGGATCCTGGCTCTGCCCTTACTAGGTTGGGACCCTGAGCCAGTCCCTTCCTCATCTGGGAAAGGATTTGGATAATGAGATCAGGAAGAATTCCCCCCACACACATACACACAACATCCTCAGTCCCATGTTCCCTACAGATGGCCCTGGCCTACCTGGCGCTCCAGGACCTGCGCAGTGACCAGCCCATCCCCTACAAGCGATCCCTGGACGAGGGTGGCGTGGCCCTGACCACTCTCTCTTCGGGCACCACCACCATGGGACCCAATAGCCTGGGCTACCCGGGCTCCATCCCACCCCCATACCCCACCACCCCCAAGGCCGTCCGCCTGGCCATGATGAATGACAACTGATTTCCCTCAGTTTTTATTAAAGAGACTTTCTCTTCCTCCCACGGAGGTGTTTGTGACAATCAGAACTGGTCACATCTCTGTATTCATCCACTCCATTGGTCGATCAGAGTGGGGAAGGGGAGGGGAAGGAAGGAGGGCATGGTTTGGGTTGAGAGTGGCCTGGGCATGGCCCCCCAGATCTCATGACTCCAGAGAAAAGATCCAATTTCTTCTGAGGAAAGATGGATGAAAGAGCTGTTCAGCCACAGGAGTCCAAGGGGTCCTGGGGGCCCCGGGGGTCACAGGAGAGTGACTAAGCTCTTGCAGCCTGGGTCTCCCCCTCCTAAACGAGGAGAACCTTGTATGGCTTCACCAGAGTTGCCTGAAGGGCCCCAAGAACACTGATGTCCAGAGGACTGGGATTTGGGGGATTCAGGCCATCAGAAGTTGGGCCAGGCGACGTTTGGGACGAGGCCACCCTGTGCCCAGGTTGCCCAGCAAGGCAGGCGGGGGGGAGGCTCTTTGCCAGGCCTCCAGGCCCAAGGTCATCATCGGGTAAGGGTCCCTCACTGTGGACAAAGGGTCCCAGGGCCTTGAAGTGGGAGAGGCGCCCATGGACAAGGAGAGACCACCAGAAGCTCATTTTCATCTTTATTTCAAGTGAACAAGGAGTTAACCGTCAATTCTGTACAAAAACGGGGCCATGGCCCTTTCCCCCCCATGCCCCTGGACCAAAAAACTGACAAAAAAGATATAAAAGATGGAGGGGAGGAGGAGTACCCCACCAACCCCTCCTATTCTCCAGGAAAAAAAGCTGGAGGAGAGGGTCCTGATGGCCAGGGAAGAGGCTGAGTGTTTGGCAAAGTCTGGAGGGAGGAAGAAACAGAGAGCAGGGGAGTGGGGGGCTCTCCCCATCCCCCCCAGACAGTCTATAAAAACACGGTGTCCGGAGGCTGGAAAGATAGAAGGAAAAACTGGGAGTTATCTAAATCCCAACCAAATCAAAAAGATTTCGTCTTTGTTTCTCTAAAGGCAAAACACTATAAGGAGCCAAGGTCCTGAGCTCTTGCTCCCCAAGGCTGGGGGGTGGGGCATGCCCCCCTCCCCTCCCCCCCAAGCCCTGGGAAGGAGAGGAGGGGGGCGGGGATTTGATTCTTTTCAAAGGTTACCCCTTGGGCTGGACAGGTCCCTGGGGCCCTGCCCCAGCCCCAGCCCACCCAGGCGGCTCTGGCCCAGCTCCTCTGGCCCCCCGTGCTCCGGCTGTGGAGATGCCACCATTATGCAGGCAGACTGAGCTTCTTCCCCTTTAAGACTGTGGAAGAGGAGAGAGAATGGGAGTCCACAGCGGGAGACAAGAGCAGCCCCCCCACCCCCTGGAGGTGCCCAGAAGGGGAAGGCCACAGGATGGAGAGGCAGGAATGGGGGGACTGGGGGGGGCCCCAGGGAAAGGAGGAAGGGTGCCCCAGGAGAGCCTCAAGCCAGCTCCCCTCTTCCCCCCGGCCCCCGTTACCTTTGGTGATGTAGAGGTAGAAGAAGTCGCAGTAGAGGACGGTCTGTACCAGGCCAGCCACGATGGCAATGAGGTCAAAAAAGCCTTCAAACTGGTAGCGCCAGATCCAATTGAAGAGGTAGAGCGTCCTGTAGACGCCCAGGGCGAACAGGTAATGGCTGGTGATGGTCTCCGCTTCTCCCGTCTTGCTCACCATGAACAGCTGCGGCAGGATGGCCACAGACTCCAGGTAAATGGAGAAGGTCCAGAGGATCTGGGGGGGCCGAGAGAATGGTGCGGTGGAATGAGTGAGGTCGGAAGGGAGGGCCAGGGACTGGGCAAGGGGGCCCAGGTGGGAAGGGAGGAGATGAGGGCAGAACCAGGATAGGCCAAGGCAGGGCAGAGGTGGGTACGGGGGATGGAAAGAAAGGCTAGAAGAGGGGAGAGGCCCCCCAGGAGAGCATGGAGGTGGGGAGCCAGGTCAGGAATGGGGGGGGTGGGGGAGAGAGAGGGAGAGAGAGAGAGCGGCGAGGCAGGGAAGGGAGGAGAGAGATGGGGGTACAGTCATTAGAGGATCCGATTGGGGTTGCCAGTCTGGTGACCACCCCCCATGCTGAGGGCCAAGAACCCCGGGAGGATGGGTGCTCCCAGACAAGAGCTGGCTCCACAGCAATAACCTTGGGACCCCACCTCCACCCCAACAATCGAGCCCCCTCAACATGTCCCCCAGTTTTGGGAGGGGGGCTGGTCTCAGGTTTGTGGTCACCCCCACGGGTCAGGCTCACCTCCAGTGGGGTGAAGTCATGGTTGACCAGAAAAGCCAAGATGGCAGTGGGGACCACCAGAAACTCCACTCGGAAGGTGTCGTGGTTGCCGTCATAGGTGGCCTTGAACTTGCTGTAGATCATCCAGACAGTGGTGAAGGAGCAGGCGATGTAGACCACCTGGGGAGGGGGCTCTCTCAGCAGGGGGTTCAGACTCTGGCCCAGAACTGCCCCTCCCCCTGGCTCCCCCCTAGTCACCCCAGCCCCCATTGCCCCAGGCTCCCCCCATTGCCCCAGGCTCCCCCCTCCCCATTCCCCCAGGCTCCCCCCTCCCCCATTCCCCAGGCTCCCCCCATTCCCCCGCCCCCATTCCCCCAGGCTTCCCCCATTCCCCTAGGCTCCCCCTGCCCCATTCCCCCAGGCCCCCCCATTGCCCCAGGCCCCCCCCATTCCCCCGGGCTCCCCCCCATTGCCCCATGGCCCCCATTGCCCCAGGCCCCCCCATTCCCCCAGGCTCCCCTCATTGCCCCAGGCCCCCCATTCCCCCAGGCCCCCCATTCCCCCAGGCTCCCCCCATTGCCCCAGGCTCCCCCTGGCCCCCATTGCCCCAGGCCCCCCCATTCCCCTAGGCTCCCCTCATTCCCCCAGGCTCCCCCTGCCCCCATTGCCCCAGGCTCCCCCCATTCCCCCAGGCCCCCCCATTCCCCCAGGCTCCCCAGGCCCCCCATTCCCCCAGGCTCCCCCCATTCCCCCAGGCCCCCCATTCCCCCAGGCCCCCCATTCCCCCAGGCTCCCCCCGCCCCATTCCCCCAGGCCCCCCATTCCCCCAGGCTCCCCCCATTCCCCCAGGCCCCCCATTCCCCCAGGCTCCCCCCACCCCCATTCCCCCCGGCCCCCATTCCCCAGGCTCCCCACCTTCATGGACGTGTTGTAGAGGGAGATGTAGTTGGTGAAGAGGTCCAGGTAGCGGGCGGTGAAGACCACGGCGAAGAGGACCTGGCTCTTGCCCGAGATCCCTGGGGGCACGCGGGGCTCAGCGCGGCCCAGGCCCGGCCGGCCCGGCCCCTTTCCCAGGGCCCGCAGCCAGGGGGCGGGCCGAGCCGCGGGCGGGCCCCGAGCTACGCGAGCCCCGGGCTCGGGGCGGCCGGCTAGGCCCCGGGGGGCCCGGGGGGCTCCCCGCGCGGCCCGCGCCCCCCCCGCCGCCCCCCCCGCCCCGCCGCCCCCCCGCCCCGGCCGCCCGCCCCGCCGCCCCCCCGCCCCGGCCGCCCCTCCCCCCGCGGCCCCCGTCAGCGGCCCCGGCCCCCCCCCGCCCGGGCTCCCGGGCCCCCCGCGCCCCCCGGCCCCGGGCCCCCCGCGCCCCCTCACCGGCGCAGGAGCGGGACTTCCAGATCTTGAGCAGCAGCAGGATGATGGCCAGCAGGTGGGACAGGTCCCCCAGGAATCGGAAGAGGTTCATGGCGGGAGGGGCGGCGGGCCGGGGGCGCGGGCCGGGGTCCGGGGCGCCGGCGGGAGCGGCCGAGGAGGCCCCGAGCTGGCGGCGGCGGCGGAGGAAGGCGGGGGGCGGGGCGGGGCGGGAGGGGCAGGCGCCGCCCCCCGCGGGAGGGGCCGCGGGGCGGGGGCTCTGGCTCCGCCCGCGCCCCAAGGGGGGCCCGGCCCAGCCCCCCGCGCCCCCCGGAGCGGCCCCCGGGGAAGGGGGCGCGCTAGCCCGGCGCCCCGGGGACGGCCGGCCCCGCCCCCCCGCCCCGCCCCGCCGCGGGCGAGGGTCCGAGGGAAGCCGCCGGCGGGGGGGGGGCCGCTGGGGGCGTCAGGGGGCGCTCCCCTCCTTTGGCCACCCCCGGGGAGGCCCCCCCCCCGCGGCCCGAGGGCCCCCTCCTGAGCCCGAGGGCCCCCCTCGGCCATCCCGGGGGCCCCCCGCCCCTCCTGCGCGCCGGGGGTCCCGGCCGCGGGGTCCCCGCCCCCCCGGGCCCCGCGGGGCGGGCGGCGGCGGTCCGGGCGCGGGGGCCGACGTGGGCTGCATGCTAATCACCCCGCGGCCCCGCTCCGCCGGCGCCGCCTCCCCCTCCCGCGCCGCTCCGGCCCAGCCTCCCGCCCCCCGCCCCAGCCTAGGTGTGCCAGGCGGCGGGTGGGTCCGGCCGGCCGTCCGTCCGTCCGTCCGTCCGTCCGCGGCGGCCCGCGCTGCGGCAGGGGGGGCGGGGGGCTCCTCTGCGGTCTCGGCGCCTGCTGTCTCCGGCGGCGGCCAGGTGGGTGCCCGCGGGGCCGGCGCTCCCGGGGGCGCTGCGGCGGCCGGGCGGGGGGCCGGGGGGCGGGGCGGGGGGCCTTCTGTCCGCCTTCCCCTGGGGCCGGGCGTCCGCACCCGGGCCCCCCCCCCCCCCGCAGCCGTCCGTCCGCCTGTCCGTCCGGCGGCCGGGCGCCCCTGCTCCCGGTGACCCCGCGTCTGGCCGGCTGTCCCTGCGTCCCTGGGCCGACTGGGGGTGCATGAGCCGCCTGCCCTCGGGGAGGGGGGGCCGTCTGGCCGGCGTTGTGTCTGTCTGTGTCCCCCGTAGATGTGCGTGTGTGGCGAGTGTGTGAGTCCCCCGCTCCTGCCCGGGGAGGGGGTGCTGTGGGGGGAACCCCTGGGAAGCCAGGCTGTGCCTGGGTCCTGGCCGCCTGCCGGGGAGGAAGGCAGACAGGTAGCCGGGAGGCCCGCGTCCGAGGTGACCCCAGACAGACCGCCCAGAGACCCCAGAGGGAGGCAGGGAAAGGGGGGGAGGGCGGGGAGGACAGGAGGCGAGGCGGAGAGAAGGAGCAGAGGAGGCCTGGGGAGGGAGGGGCGCCCCAGGCAGGTGAGGCGGGATCCCCAGGGGGGTACGGGGCCTGCCAGGATCCGCCGCGGCATCGAAGGCAGCATCTCGGGCCCAACTTTCGATGCAACATGTGTAGCCTGCCCAGCCTGGCCCCCACCTGAAGCCTGGGGAGGGGACCGCGGCCCTGAACCCCCTTACCTGCTGTGTCCTTCTAGAATCTGAGCCTGGGGCCCTGTCCCAGACAGCGTCACTCCCCTCCCCCACGACACAACAGGGTCATGAAAAGGTAAGGCCCGAAGGAGCTGGGCTGGCAGTGGGGTGGGGTGGGACCCCCGTGGGACCCCCCCCAGATCCTGGGGTGGGGAGAGGGGCAACCCCTCGGGAGGGCATCTCTTGCCGCCTTGCTCTTCTCTCATGCTGGGGCTCTCCCCCCTTACACACACACACACACACACACACACACACACACACACACACACACACACACACACACACACACACCCTACCCTCACCCTGCCCCACAGGTTGCTCCCTCAGGCCCCCTCCTTTCCCCTTCTGCTCCCCCTCCCCGTCCTCTCTAGCCTCCCCACTTTCCCCATCCCCTCCCCACTTGGCTCCGGCCCCCTCCGGGCTCTGCCCTCATTTCTCTTCCTCCCTCGGATCCCTCTCTTTCATTCACTCTCTCGTGTCCTTCTGTCCCTTTCCATATACGCTCTGCCCTGGCCCCTCTGGTCCGGTCCCCCCTCCCTGTCTCCTCACTCCCCAGTTCTTTCCCTCTTCCTCCCCCTCCTCTCCCTCTCTTGCCGTCCTGTCTCCCCCTGCTGTGCCCTCTTCCCTCATCTCTCTGTAGCCCCCTCCCACCCTCTCTTGGCCCTGCTCTCCCCGTTTCTCCTTTCCCAATCCCCATCTCCCTGTCCCCATTTCTCCCTGTGCCTCTTCTCCCCTAGCCCTCCTTTTCTCGCTGCCCCGCTTGCTCATCTCCACCCTCGAGCCTTCTTCCCAAGGGCTGTGACTATGCTATTAATGTGGCTTCCAAGGCCCTGAAGGTCGTCCATGGCCTTGGCCCCCCCGCCCCCTCCCCCCACAAGCCTCTTGCCCTAGAGGCATCCAGGTGCCCTCCCCCCTTCCTCACTCTGCACATTCCAGGGAGCTGGGGGCTGCAAGGGGGGAGCGGGGAGGGGGGGTCGTGATGGGGAAGGGGAGGAGAGGCCAGGACTTGGCGTCTGCGGCAGCACCGCTAGCTGCGGTGAAGAGGCCCCCAGTGGAGTATTAAAGTGTTGGGGGGGAGCAGGCTGGGATGGATGAGCGGCTGCCCCGGGGAGCCTCCCCCGCCCAGTCCCCTCCTTCCTCTGCAGAGATGGGGCCTGGGTTCCACTTGGGGAAACGGGATGGCCCAGGAGGGAAAGACAGGCGATCTGCTCCCCCAGGGAGACTCGGGGCTTCTGACTACCTGGGAAACCCCACTGTATATGGCAGTGGATGGAGGCTGGGCTGGGGGGCTGAGCCAGAAGCCTGGGAGAGGCCTGGGGTGGCCACAGCTTGGAAGCTGGGATACCCATCCCTGGGTCTCAGAGGGTGCAATTATAATGAGGTGAGGGTGGGGTTGGGCTGGGTGCCTACCGGAAAGGGGGCACCTCTTTCCCTCCTATTTATGGCATGGAATTCAACTCTAGAGCTGGATCCATGGGGTCCTGAGTTGATAAGGACCTGGGGGGGTCCCTGATCCCATGGGGAGCAGCACCCCCCCCTTGCAGCTGTGTGGTTACAGTAGGCTAGGGAGGGAACAGGAAGAGAAACCAAAGAAGCAGAGGAAAGGGGAAGGGATGACTTGGGGGGGGTGTTAACCCTACGGGGGCCAGGCCACAGCTGTGGGTTATTTTGGGGTGGAGGCTGGGGGGTGCTATTCTGAGAACTAATCAAGCCAACAGCAAACGACTGCCAGCAAGGAGGAGGAAGGGGGTAAAGAGGAGAGGGAGGGGCTCCCTCCAGGCCCTGGCTCCAGTGCCAGGAAAGGGGGGGGTCCTGGCACCTGGACAGAAGGCAGGGCCTCCCCTCTCTCTATCCCTCCCCCAGCTGTCAAGCCTGCTGCCATGGCAACCCATGGGGATACTGACAGCCAGCATGGATTGACAGCCTTCCCTGGCTCAGGGTTCCCCTCAGGGAAGCAGGTGTCCATGCCCCAGCCCTTCCCCCCCCAGGGATCCAGGCGTCTGGAACCCCAGCCCCTGCCCTTTTGGGGACCCAGGTATGTGGGCCCCAACCCCCCACTTATGTAGGGACCCAGGTATCCAGATTCCAGCTAGTGCCCTTCTGGGACCCAGGCTTCCCAAGGACCCTGACTCCAGCCAGCAGGGACAGCAAGAAGGCTGTGTTCCCTCCAATTTGTTAAATTGCTCTGGGCTAGCAGCCAGCATCCCCCCACTCCTCAACTCCCAGTTACTACAGCTGCACCCCCCCCCAGGTCTCCCTCCCCTCCCTCAGCCCTGGGGCAGCTGGCACCAGTTTGGGGTGGAGCCTGGGGGAGGGAGGGAGGGGGCAGAGAGGATAATGAGGTGGGGGGGCAGAGATGGGATGGGAGGGGGTGGGGGTGGAGGAAGGGGGTTAGGGGAGAGGAGCTGAGCAATGGGGCTAATGGAGGGTAAGAGGCCAAGACCAGGGAGTCGGGGAGCAGGTCCACTGACCCTCTCTTCTTTTTTGTCTGCCCTTCCTCCTCTTTCTTTCCCTCCTCTCTCTCAAATTTTTCTTTCTCTCCTTTGCCCTTCATCCCTGCCTCCCCGAGGGATGGGGGTGGCGGGATGTCTCTCCATTTGTCTCTATGTCTTTCCATGTCTCTACCCGCTCTCTGGGTCTCTCTCTCTTGGCATCTCCCTCCTCTGGCTTCTTCTGGCTCTCTCTCAATCTCCCCTGGCTCTCCATGGTCCCTGGGGCTTGTGGTTACCTGCCCTCACCCCTCTGGCCCTGCCTACCCTCCCTCCCTGGGTCTGTCCCTTTGTCCTTCTGCCCTGTCCTTGGATCCCTATCCTGTCCCTGGGCCCCTTTCCCTTTCTCCATCCCACTGACCCCATCTTTTCTCTGCCTCTGCCTCTGCCTCTGCTTCTTTCATGGCCCTTGTCTTCTGCCCGCCGTTGGTCATGTCCCCTCTGCTGGCCCTCTTTTTGTCTGCTTCTCTGATGCTGCTCCTGCCACCCTCTCTGTCTGCCCGCTCCTTCACTCTTGTCTGTCTGTCTGTCTGTCTGTGTCTTCCCCCCCCATCATCCCCTTTCTCTCTGTCTCTCCTTCTCAACCTCCTTTTACCTCTGTCTCTCTGTTTTGGTCTCTGTATCCCCCACACCCCTTTCCCAACTCCCCTCTGCCCCCTCTCATTCTCTCTGTCTCTGTTTCTGTTTCTCTGTCTGTCTCTGTCTCTGCGTCTCTTTCTGTCTCTCTGTCTCTGCATCCCTCTCTTTCTCTGTCTCTCTCTGTCTCTCTCTACCCCCCTTCTCCTCTCTCTGTCTCTCTGTCTCTCTCTCTTTCCCCCCCTTTCTCCTCTGTCTCTGTCTCTCTCTCCCCCCCTTCTCTCTCTCTCTGTCTCTCTGTCTCTCTGTCTCTCTGTCTCTCTTTCCCCCCTCTTTCTTCTCTGTCTCTGTCTCTGTCTCTCTCTCTGTCTTTCTCTGTCTCTCTCTCCCCCAACCTCTCTGTCTGTCTGTCTGTCTCTGCCATGGGGCTATTAGAGGCTGCCCGGCAGGGCCTCCAGGAGATGCTTGGCCCCCTCGGCCCCCACGGCCCTCCAGGCCCAGCTAATATGCTCTTACTGCTGGCCTTGGCTTGTGCCAGCCCCTTCCCCGAAGTGGCTCCCCCACTAGGCGGTGGCAGTGGTGGGGAGCCAGGCACCGGGCGGCCCCTCAACGTGGCCCTGGTGTTCTCGGGGCCTGCCTATGCAGGGGAGGCAGCCCGCCTGGGCCCCACTGTGGCCGCCGCTGTCCGCAGTCCAGGCCTGGAGGTTCGCCCTGTGGCCTTGGTCCTCAATGGCACTGACCCACGCAGCCTCATGCTTCAGCTGTGTGACCTGCTCTCGGGCCTCCGTGTCCATGGTGTCGTCTTTGAGGATGATTCCCGCGCACCAGCCGTCGCCCCCATCCTAGACTTCCTTTCTGCTCAGACTGCCCTGCCCATCGTGGCTGTTCATGGCGGTGCCGCTCTCGTCCTTACGCCCAAGGTGACTGGCCAGCTTGGGGATGAGGTTGAAGGGGTGTGGGGCAGGGAGAAGGGTCCAGAGTACCCTGGGCTTGGGCTTTGGCCTCAGGGGGAGGTCCTTGCTGACCATCCAGAGGACTTGAGGCTCATCTCTGGGAAAGGATCAGGTATAGGGGAAAGTTACTCAGAGCCTAGGAGTGGGGCAATGGAAGGGGATTCCTGTGGCCCTAACCCAGCATGCCAAGGTTGGCCTTTGCCAGGGCCTTGTGGGAACATCTGTGTGGAGGGCATCTAGGGATCAGAAGTCCAAGTGGGGGAACTGGGGGATGAAATGGGGGACTACTTATGAGGAGTAAAAGGTAGGAGCTTCCAGAAGTCCTGAGAGAGAATGGGGGGATTGGGAGGGGCAGAGCAGGGGAGCCAGCTTTTTTTGGGAGACCCCCTCCATGACCTTCTCAGGGGTCTTGGGCTCAGTGACATAGTTGTGGCAGTTTCCTGCCCCATGAGCTGCTGGGAGATGTGGTCCTCTCTTCTTGGGGCACCTGCTCATCTGCTCTCCAGGCCAGGGGCCTATTAGGAGCTCCAGCCTCTCTGGCCCCGGGGGACTTCTCCAGAGCCAGGTGAAGCCATCCAATCTATCGGGAGCTGTGCACTGCCCACCCTGGGCCCACCCTGCTGTAGACTTGGGGGATCCCCAGGGCACAGGCCTGTGGAGTCTAGGCATTCCCTGTGGCCTCAGCTCATTCTCCCAGCCTCGGTTTCTTGTTCTGTATGCTGGGGAGCTGACCCGGAACGGTTCTGGCCATTGGCTGGCTCTCACACTCCTCTCCCGCCTTCCCCAGGAGAAGGGTTCAACCTTCCTCCAGCTGGGCTCCTCCACAGAGCAGCAGCTGCAGGTGATCTTTGAGGTGCTAGAGGAATATGACTGGACATCCTTTGTGGCGGTGACCACGGCGGCCCCTGGCCACCGGGCCTTCCTGGCTTACATCGAGGCGCTGACCGACGGCAGTCTGGTGGGCTGGGAGCACCGTGGGGCCCTGACCCTGGACCCCGGGGCTGGCGAGGAGGTGCTGGCTGCCCGCCTCCGCAGTCTCAGCGCCCAGATCCGCCTGCTCTTCTGTGCCCGAGAGGAGGCGGAGCCGCTGTTTCGGGCAGCGGCTGCAGCTGGTCTGACTGGGCCTGGCTATGTCTGGTTCATGGTGGGACCCCAGCTGGCAGGGGGTGGAGGAGGGGGTGGGCCTGGGGAGCCACCTCTCCTGCCAGGGGCTGCCCCGCTGCCTGCGGGGCTCTTCGCGGTCCGGTCAGCTGGCTGGCGGGACGACCTGGCCAAGAGAGTAGCCGCAGGTGTGGCAGTGGTAGCTCGGGGAGCCCAGGCCCTGCTTCGGGACTACGGGTTCCTGCCTGAGTTGGGTCAAGACTGCAGAGCTCAGAACCGGAGCCAGCGTGGAGAGAGCCTACACCGGTAAGGGTCCAAGGGGATTGTGCCACTGACCCCTGGGATTTACAGAGTCTGGGCCCAGGAAACAAGCTGGGAGCCAGGGTCAGGGATGGGGAAGCTTTGGGTAAGGGGGTGGCCAGATCTGAGAGTCAGGAGCCAAGATGGCCCTGGGAGAACAACTCGTCTGAAGGAGCAGGGAAAGCCTCTCGATGGGTGCTGGGGCAGGAAGAAATGAAGGAATGACTCAATAGAAAGGCTCATTATATGACTTAAGCACCTCCTCTGTGGCAAGCGCTTGGGGGTCCAGTACAAATAGGAGCCCACACCCTAAGCGAGAAGATGTCACAAAGGTAAATGGTGAGTTGGGAGAGGCAGATGGCGAGGCCAGGAAGGTAAGTGGTGAGGCCAAGGAGCTAGGTGGTGAGGCCAGGGAGGCAGATTGAAGGCTGGGGAGGCAGATGGCAAGGCCAGGGAGCTAGGTAGTGAGACCCAGGAGGTAGATGATGAAACTAGGGAGGTTAGTTGATAAGGCCTGGGAGCAGATGGCAAGGCCTTAGGCAGATGATGAGGCCAGGGAGGGAGATGGCAGACTTGGAGCCCTGTGGTCAGTAGGTCAGCAGGTCAGCACCTCTGTGTTCTCTGAGGTCAGAGGCCTGATGGTCCTTCTCCCAGCAGGACCTCTGAGTAGTGACACCCATCTCCTCCAAGTGAGTTCTCAAGATTCCAGATCTCCACACTGACACCTTCATCCCTCTGACCACACAGGTATTTTATGAATATCACCTGGGACAGCCGGGACTACTCCTTTAATGAAGATGGCTATCTGGTGAATCCCTCCTTGGTGGTCATCTCTCTCACTAAGGACCGAACCTGGGAGGTGGTGAGTAGAAGGTCTCTGAGGGTCAAGGCCAGGGGTTGGGTGGCAGGGGCCACTGAGGGAGCCAGATGCAAATTCTTCTCCTCCCTCCTGACCCCAGGTGGGGACCTGGGAACAGCAGTCTCTCCGGCTTAAATACCCACTGTGGTCTCGCTACGGTCGCTTCCTGCAGCCAGTGGATGACACCCAGCATCTCATGGTGGCCACCCTGGAGGAACGACCCTTCGTCATTGTGGAGCCGGCCGATCCCCTCAGCGGCACCTGCATCCGGGACTCTGTGCCCTGCCGAAGTCAGCTCAATCTCACCCACAGGTGGGACTCTCTCCCTCGAGTTCCTAGAGACCCAAGTGACCCCCATCCCCTTGGTGATCCCCGGCCCTAGGGACTTGCCATTCAAGTCCCAATCTATTCGGTCATGGTGGCTTGTGGGTCAGTGGCAGTTGCAGAGGTAGATACGTTTTCGGAAGTCATTAGGATCTTCCAAATGAATCAGCTCATTCTTTGGGCCACAAGGACTCGGTGACAGGTGGGCAGGTGGCAGGGAAGGCAGAGAAAAATCTGTTGGCAAATAGGGTTCCAGGATCGGGAGAGCTAGCTCGTGTTCTACATCTCTAGGACAGCTCTGTGTTGGGGGTATCAAGGTAGAAAGG
This sequence comes from Macrotis lagotis, assembly GCF_037893015.1. Taxonomy (NCBI): domain Eukaryota; kingdom Metazoa; phylum Chordata; class Mammalia; order Peramelemorphia; family Peramelidae; genus Macrotis; species Macrotis lagotis. The sequence continues at coordinate 916,227,862 of NC_133658.1, read as the reverse complement.
CTACCCTGGAACAGGGGAGCAGGCCAGGTCATCCCTGGGACCAGATCCACGAACTGGGGGGCAACCTAAGGGACAAGTGTGTGCCAGAGTGAAGAAAAGGCCAGATAGAGTCAGGGATTGTAGACTGTCTCTCTCTGGAATTGAGTGTCCTCAGAGGGCAGTATTAGCAGAGAAGGGTGGAGGTCACCTTGCAGAAGGCCTTGAATCTTAGAACACTGGACTTTGAACCAGGAGACCTGGGTCCAAGTTCTGATTGAGACCCTTCCAAGATCTGTGATGATGAGCAGACTACTTAAGCTCCAAGAACCTCGGGTTCTTTTTTAAAACAGGCATAAGTAACAATGTTTATTATAAATAGCCCAGGTGAGTGGTGACCTTACAGCCTCAGAGAAAGGGGGATACTTGTTATAACTTATCCAAGGGGTAAGTCTCAGCCACGGGGATGCCACACCTAGGGTTGGACTTCAGCAAGGAGGCTCAGAGGGGCAAACAGCAGTGGCTGCTCAAGAGGTTCAGTTGAGAGAGAAGGTGAGCACAGGCAATGTGGTGGTGGATGATGGCAAGAGAGCTGGGGCATTGGGAGCCCAGGCTGGAAGGAGACTGTCTGGTCAGAAACAGGGAGTCAGGGAGGACACCCCTGGTAAGGGGAGAAGGGGACGAGTTCAGAGTGATAGGATGATGGAACATCACATATGAAGAGGCCTCACTTTCAGGAGAGACGCCGGAGCTTGATGTGTCCATTTGGTGGTCAGCTGTTTAGATGTGGTCGTTGAACTTGTGGAAACAGGAACCCAGATCATTGAAAGGGAGCAGAAGATGGTGGTTAGTAATAATAACAATGCCAACCACCATCCTTAAGTTTCCTCTGATACCTGATGGTTGTTGGAGATGACGCAGGGCTCTCAGAGGCCATGCCCATGAAGCCCAGAGCCAGGTACATTCCTCAAGGATATAGAAGTCTGAATTACAGTTTCAGAAACTGGCTGCTCTCACTTGTCAAGGTCTCACCTGGCAAAATATTCAGAGGGTCATTAATGCCAACAGCCAAGACACTTGGTGATGAAATGTTTGATCAAAGCAAATCATGGCACAAAGTCAACTGGTGCCCAGGCCTGTGTGCTACATAGGGCAAGAAGGCAGTGGGTACCAGGAAGCCCAGGTTTGAGATGACCTTGAAACAGTGACCTGGTCATTGATACTCTTTGTGGGAGCTACAATACTGACCAGTGACCAGTGACCCAGGAGGCATGCTCAGTTATGGCATCCTCAGTATCAATGAAGTCAAGTCAGGAGGAGGCAGTAGCTCAGTGGTAGAAAGCCTCACTACTTCTCCCTGGAAAGGCAGAAACCCAGATTGTCATTGCATTATAAAATGAGTTTATTGAGAGACAACTAATGGCTCATCTCTTATTAAAGTGGCACAATAAATATTTGCCAAAAACCTTAAACTCAAACAAAAAACAATGGTGGCTTACATACGTGTCAATTTTAAATGTTAGTCACTGAAGAAGAGAAATTCTTTGAAGAACTCAATGAGATCTTCCAAATGGCACCAAAGTATATTGGGGTACCCAGCCACTTGGATATAGGGCTAGGAAGATGGTGGAAAATCTGTAGGAAGGGAAGGAGAGAGATAAAAGGCTCCCTGGTTATAGAAGCCTTGAGTTGTTGAATGTTTTTAAGAAAAGATCCATGAGATACGGGTGTGAAATAACATCACCAAAAAGGCGTTTGGTTAAATCTTGTTACTGATGTGAGAGATGACCAAGCAGTAATAAGCCTTTATTACTAACCTGTAAAGAGGGGACATTCATGGGAAAGTGAGGTGCTTCCTGGCCACAGGGGACTTCCATTCTTGTTCAAGCAGGCACACAAGTCAATCCACAATATGTGCAAAATAAATAATTAAGATAAGTGCCAACATCTGGAGGCATGAGAAAGGAGGTGGCACTCAAGAGCAGCCCTGAAGGGAACTGAAGGAAGATATGTGGAAGCCCTGGAAACTGGGAAATGGACAGAAGAATGGACATCTGCAAAGATCACAACATCTCATAAAGACCCAATATCAATTCCTGCAGTCAAAAGAGCCTAGAAACCATCAGAGCCCCATCCCAAGGGAAGAGATGGTGAAGGCAAGACTTAGCAAGATGGTAGGAGGGGATGAGCAGTCTGGCTGAGAGGAAGGCTTGAGGCTCCAGGAGGTCCCCTGAAATCTTGGGGGACCTCTCTCCCTCTCTCTGTTGCCCACTATCAGGTGCCCATGTGCCACTGACCAGCCCCCTGCTTCTGCTTTGCCCCTTACCACTCATCTTATTTTAAAAAGACCTATTTACTTCCAGGCCACTTCTGTAACAATGTACAGAATGTACTTATATACTAACGCCTCCTCCCCAACACCTTGTTGGGAAGTGGAACATACCCTCTCAGACATACTTGACTGCAGGGTCTAGGGGTGGATCCAAGGCCAAGACTGCTCAGTTCTCTCATAGCACTGGTGCCCCCATGTGCCCATCCAAAGGTAGCACTACTGCTGGCTCATGGTGATGGAGGAAACCACACGCTGTCCTAAAACTCTTAGTTCCTTCAAGCAGTGAGTCCTCAACCCGCAGGGCTGCCCAGCAACCCTCAGGACCCCTGGAGACCCACAAAATGGTGGAGGATTCACTTTCACCACATATGCTCTCAGAGGGAGGAGGAGCTTTTCAGCATGGATTCTCACAGGAGGGGTCTTGATTCAAGACATTGGCACGATACCCCCAAAGTGCTCGGATGAAGGGGAATGAAAGTAGGTACAGCTGAAGTTTGTTAATCACCTCTGAAGCCAGAGACCCCATTTATTAGCTCAGCCTCCCCACGTTCTGTGTCTCCAGGGAAGCCCTTCCCTTCACATCATGGTGACTCCCCCAGGACGAAGCTCCCATGCTCTCCACCTGTAGAGATGCTGCACCTCCTCCTCCTCCTCCAGCCAATAACCCTCCCCCATCTCTTCGTCAAAGGGAAAAGGCATATTTGTTTTCTAAGCAAACGCTTTTTCATCACCTTGGGGAATGGAGCCGCCCCCTTTGGACTATCACCACCCCAGATGTGGACTCAGTGTCAGACAACAAAGATGGCGGAACTGCCAGAATGGGCCACGTGTACACACAGGGCAGGGCTGTGATGCAACTTTATGGGCCCTGAAAGAACAAAGAGTTATCAAAGTGTGGAAAAAGCCTTGGACCTTATTACTGCCCAAGAGAATGTGAATAACCACTGACTAAGATGCCGACTCTCCTCTACCATGAAGAAATGTTTGTGAGAATAATCTGCACAACTGTTGAGGGTTTCTTTGGTGAAAATGTGAGGAGGAAACATCCAGATTTTCCCAGATGCTATTCTGCATCAGGTTTCAGATTGAAAAAAAAACCATTTACTGATATTTTCATTTTCAATCATCTCCCTTTCCAAATAGATTTCTCCTCTTTGGGAAGCCTAAAGGAGGTAGATGAGGGCAGTCTCTGACCAACTCAAGGAACTTTTCTCTACAGCCCAGGAGGAGAGTAAACAGGCCGCTGAAAGTATCCGATTCTGCAGTGAGTTGGTTGGATGCAGGTACTTAATGACCGACTGAGGCTCAGCCTAGCCTGAGACCATGAGCTCAGAAGAGGGCATATGGAGGAAGGATTGGATTCAGGAACCCATGGACCTTTTCTTGGGGCATTTGTGGAAGTGGGGGGAATCCCTCTCCTTCACCCCCCAAGCCCCCTGCAGTGGTACTTTGTAGCAGAAGCATGGGGCCAGAGGAGTCATGGGTTCACACACAATGTGATGGGGGGGATTCAAGGACAACCCTAGTCTCAATTAACCCATCAATCAGCCTTCAGAGCCTACCATGGACCAGGCACCTTGCTAAGCACTGGGGGTACAAAAAAGAAGCAAAAATTAGTCCCTGCCTTCCAGGAGCTTAGAATCTAATGGAGAAGACAACATGCAAACAAATAGTGACAAAGCTATTCCCTTGGTCTACATGAGCCCAGAATCTAACCTTCTAGCCAAAAAAGGGAGATTTCCAGGGTAGCACCAGCTTTGAGAGCCACCTCCCAGGTAACTCCAAGTTCAAGAAATACAGTTTGAGAGTTTCAAGGTCTGGATCTTGTAGGTAGAGATTTCCTGATGCTTCCTGCTCCACTAAGAGGGAAGGAGACAACACAACACAGCATCCTTGTTGGAGTGCAAATCCACCCAGGATTCTAACTGGGCAAGCCACCGGCAACAAAGGAGATGACGGCCAGGCAGTGTACAGCAGCGACCACTGGAACAGAGTCTGGAGGAGACTGCAAGGCCAAGGTGCACTGTGGGGACATTAGCCGCCCTGAGCCCTAAGCACCAACCCCCACAAGGCATGAGTCGCCCCCTCCCTGGCCACATGGCCATTACATAGCTGTGCCACTTGTGTCTTTTGTGTGCACCCACTTACTCACTAATAACAGGTGCAAGAGTTTCCTAGGTTTATGAGGGAGGTGTTCAATCGCTTCTTTTCTCATGGGATTTCAGTAATTCCCTTGTTTTGAGCTAATCATATTCTCTGGCTGACTATTGAAGATAAACACATCAGTGGGGGCTCATGAGCTGTGGTATTAGGAGTGTCGAACAACTTCTGGGAAACTAGGATCCCTGTCCATTTGTTTTGAGCTAATTGTATTCTCTGGCTGTCTTTTGAATGTCATCACATTGTTCTGGGCTCAAGAACTGTGGTGTTAAGAGTGTAGGACTTCTTGGAAACTGGGTCCCAACCTCTGGTTCAAGTTGGGGAGGGGGTGCTGGTGCTGTCCGGCTTCTCTTCTCTTCTCTTGTATGTCCTTGTATTTTAGGGATCCACTAGGGAAAATAGTGCTTCAGGAGTGGTACCTGTTGTAGAACTGTGTCTACCACAGGTATGAGAGGTAATCTAAGCCAGGGCCCCTGGAAGGACTCCTACTTGAAGGAGTTAGTGTCTTGATACCCAGTATGGGAGGATCCATTTTGTATGGTTTTCCTCTTGTGACATGACCCTGGGCCAGTTCTGCATGATTGTTAAGGTCTCTGAGTCCAGAGGACTTGCTCAATGGCCAGTCAACCCCATGTCCTTAGCATTGTCTGGGTTTGTGTGGTATGATTTTAAGTATTTGGGGACTTTGCAGGGATCCATTGGAGGGGTCATCAGAGGAAAGTTCCTGAATTTTGCTTTCTCATCAGAATGTGTGTGGGGGTGACTTCCAGTTGATTCTAGCTCTCCTATCTCATGTGCTTCAGAAGCTTATTTAGCACCAGACTCCCTGAGAAGGGAAGGTCATTTTTGGTCCTTTTGGTTTGATTTTGATTTTTTTCCTCTTTTTTTCTAATTGCCTTTGGATTGAAAATGGCCTCAGCAAATACCAAAATTGGTGTTAAATGAGTTTTTTGTAAGAGGTTATTGTTGGAATGGCATTATTGTGTAATTGGGAGTGAGTAGGCCTAGACCCTCTCTAGATTGTTCATCGCCAGATTGTCCTAGAAGGCCACGTGGATTTTGCAGAGAAGGACAAGGTTTAAGCCTCCCCAGGTCCTCAGAGGAGCGTTCAGACCATGGACCATAGATGATGCACTCAGTGGCCTGGCAGATATTGAGTTGGGGGGAGACTGGGACAGTCTGACCCATTCAAGGAGTTCTAAAACACCTCAGGAGCAGATGTAAACCACCCCATCCCATTATCAAATGTTGGCATCAGAAGAAGGTGGCCGATTGGCCAGTGGAGGACAAGCCACACCCCTGGCACCATTCAGAAAGCCATCTGGTTCCAGGCTGGGTCAGTCAGCATCAGGGAAGAGCCCATCAGGACTGGAGGACTCAGTCTCCGTTCTCAATGACTCATACTTCATGTTTTCCTTTGGGCCTCTCCAGAGTGCACACAGGGGGCTGGGTGTGGGGGGAGTGGAAGTCTCCTTCCATCTTCTGTTCCCCTCTTCCCCTCTACTCCTTCCTTCCCCTCCTCCTCCCCCCTTCTGTCCCTTCCCCCTCTTTTTCCTTCCTCCTCCTCTCTCCTCCCCTCCTTTTTCCTCCTTACCCCTCACCTTCCTTCTCCTCCCCTTCTCCCTTCTCTTCCTTCCTCCTCCTCCTTACTCTTCCTCCTTCCTCCTTCTTCCTCTTCCTTCCTCCTCCTCCTTCTGGAACATGGAGCAGAAACATGTGATAGCAGGACATGTGAGAAGGAAACTCAGAGTTTCTAGACTCCCTCGGCCACAGGATCCCAAAGATTTCTGGGGCAGTAACCAACTTGGAGAACTATCTCATGACTAACCCCTAAGGTCCAGAATTCCCAGTCCTGGAGATTCTGGACTCAAGCCAAGAGAAAGATGATTTCCTGTTGCTTCCTCCTCCCTGGAGAAGGGAAAGGATAATTCATTTGGTCCCAAAAGTGCATCCTGGCTGGAATGTAATGCCCCCCAAAATCCATCTGAGCAACAAACTGGAGCAGGAAAGTCACAGTGTCCAACAGTGACCTCTGGGGCAGCATCTGATGGAGACTGTCAGTCCACCAGCAGTGGCAGCAGTGCCTCAGGGGCTCCAAGGCAGCCCACCCCTCCTCACTCACACTTCCTACAGAGGTGCCGGCCTCTCTACTCAGGGTATTTATGGGACACTGGCCTCTACACTGATCCTAGGCAGATTTGTGGGGGGTCTATGCCTCAAGTTTATAGAGGTGACTTTTTTCTTTCCATGTCACTGTTGTAATTTTTCTTGTAAGCTGTGTTCTGAGGTTGACCATTAAAATCACTACTGGTGGGGACTTCTTCACACTAGTTTTAGGAAGGCTTTGAACTTGGGAGCACCGTACCTCCCGGGAATCTGACTGGTGATTGTGAGAGGGTGGACAAAGGCCCTCAGAGGTACACTTGAAAAAGATATTTTAAAAAGGCAGTTCATATCAACCAAGTCTGACAGTAGCATATGCGGAGTTCCTCACCCATGGTCCCCATCTTTTCAAAGAAGGAAGGGAGCTATATCTCCCCTTACCTTTTCTTCAGGGATGGGCTTGGAATCAATCACATCTTTATAAAAACACCAAACTGACTGAAAGTCATAGAAAGAACATCCTGTGTTTATTGTTTATGGATCAAGTTTTTAGTTTTAAGGTCAAATTGTTTATTGATCTTTTGGTCTTAATAGTATTTTTTTCCAATTACATGTGAAGATAATTTTTAGCATTCATTTTTGGGGGATTTTTTTTAAGGCAATAGGGTTAAGTGATTTGACCAAAGTCTCACAGCTAGGAAATTATTATGTGTCTGAGGCCACATTTGAACTCAGGTCCTCCTGACTCCAGGACTGGTGCTCTAGCCACTGCACCCTCAAACATTCACTTTTATAAGATGGTGTGTTCCAAATTTTTCTCTCACTCCTATCCAATATAGCTAATAATCTGCTATTAGTCCTACATATCCAATCATGTTAAACATATTTCCATATTAGTCATATTGCGAAAAAAGAGGCAGAACAAAAGAGAAAAATGTAAGAACAAACAAAAAAATATTTTTAAAAAAATGGAAATAGTATGCTTCAATCTGCATTTTGACTCCAGAGTTCTTTCTCTGGATGTGGATGGCCATGTCCATCACAAGCATTTAATTCAGTAAGACAGAATACTGCCTGTCTTCAACACACTCCTTCAACAAGTCAAACTTGAAGGAGATTCCTTGAGATGTGTTCACGACAGAGGAATCTTTCTCTGAAGACACTCTGGTTAGTTATATCAAGCAAGAAATAGAGACTGTTGACCGCTGCACGTGGAAAGACAATGCCCTCTAGTTGGTGAGGCCTGGCTTATTCCCTGTCTGCCAGTGGCATTCTGTGGATTGCATTTGGTCCCAGCCTTCCAAGTGAGATCCAGAATCAACAGAGCTCACACAGGCAAGTTATCCATTCACACGGGAAAAGCTAAGTGGATGAAGAAGGCCTGTCATCGCAAAATTCTAGGCCATGCAGTTTGATGGAGAGCTCAGAGAGTGGGTCCACCCATGAGAATACCTGCAAAGATAAAAGTGGACTCTCCTGGCAGCTAGACCCGGAATGCTATGGCCAAAGGGCAGGCTGGATGACCTTGGAGGAATTGTTCCTCTTCTGTCACTGATACCCACTTATCCCTGGAACAAAGGCCTGGCCTTGGATACTTCTAGTCGCCTTCTGGAGGAGAGGTCTCTGAACCATCAGAAGTGGAAGGGCAGTTGAGGAGAGATGAGCCTTAAAGTTGTGCTGCAGGAGCCATGTGACTATGCATTGGGAAGGACGGGCCACGGGTATCCATCCAATGTCAAGAAAGTGAGAAGAGGAGCAGCCCCCATTGAGGAGTCATGGATCTACATGCCCTAATCACCTTCCCTGGTTCTCACCGAGAATCTAGGAGCTCTTGTATGGGGACTGGAGGTTCTTCATGATCCCCTAGTTTTGAAGTGTAACTGCCAGGCTTCTGGTGCCAAGCCCAAGCAGGTGGGAGGGAGATGCAGCTGCTGGGGTGACGTGAGGGGTCTGAGAGGTAGGAGGAGGTACAAGGGGTCTCAGATACCACGTGCAGAGAGAAGAGCAGGGAGCTTGGGGAGACCCCCACTTAGGGTCTGCTGGAGCCAGGAAAAGCTGGACTGGGGCCACCCTTTCACTAAGAAGCTTTGTGGTGGGGGAGGGGATAAGCTTACTCTGATTTTAGAGGGGCCAAGGCTGAACCCCAGTTTTGGGTTGGTGGGCAGAGTACTGCAGGGCAGGTGGGGAAGCTCTGGGAAGCATGGAGGGCTGAGTGAGGATGGGGGTTAGGGGGATTCAGTGTTGCCGCCCCATCCCTCCTGCCCTAGGTGGGAAAGGAAGGAATGATCTATTTGTTCAGCTGAACTCTGGCAGAACTAGAGGCAAGGGTGTCAACTTGATAGAAGAAAAGTTTATTAACAGAGGTGGAGTAGGTCTCCTCCTCCCATCAAAGGCTGGGAGGTCGCCTCTGGGTCCTGTATGGAGAGGATTCTTGGCCAGGGACAGCCTTCAGTGGCTGCTCTGGAGGTCCACTGGTGGGTAAGTTTCCTGGTTAGTGGGTGACTTGGCGCCTCCCCATCTTTGAGAGTGGGATGAGGTTGAAGTTAGGCTGGGGCAGTTCATATGAGTCCTGCCTCTGGGGAGGCCACCCCACAGCTAGAAGAGAGCCCAGGGGGGGACCCCAGGTTACAGAGAGGTCAAGGAAGATGGAAGCTCCAGCCCCTTGTCCACCTTTCTCCCCCAGCCCCCCTCCAGATGCCCCCAGACCGGAAAAACGATGCTGTAAAGGCTTCTGTATCGACATCCTCAAACGCCTGGCTCAGACCATCGGCTTTAGCTATGACCTCTACCTCGTCACCAACGGCAAACACGGGAAGAAAATCGATGGCGTCTGGAATGGCATGATCGGGGAGGTGGGCCCAGCCAGAGGGGATGGAGTGGTTGTGGGGAGAGGAGAGGCAACAAGGGGCAGGGCTCCCCCAAACCCAGCCCTCATTTCACTTTGCTCCTGTCCAGTTGATTTTCCTTCATTTCTTCCCTTGATCTCTTCTCCCTCCTTCTCTGCTCTCCCTTTTCCTTCTCTTCTTTCTCCTTCCGTTCCCCATCCTTTCTCTTTGATCTCTCTTTTGGCCATCTCCTGGGTCAAGGTTTTCTACCAGCGGGCAGACATGGCCATTGGCTCCCTGACCATCAATGAGGAGAGATCAGAAATCGTAGACTTCTCGGTACCCTTTGTGGAGACTGGCATCAGTGTCATGGTGGCCAGGAGCAATGGGACAGTGTCACCGTCTGCCTTTTTGGGTGAGCCTGGGGCCTGGGAGCTCCCAGTTGGAAGACGGAGACCCCAAAAGTGAAGTGTGATGGAGGATCAGGGCAGAGGAGATATAGGCTCTGCCCTCAGGGCTCTTGCAGACCCCACAATGGCATCTTCTTAAGACTATCTAAGCCCTGGCATCTCTGGGTTGGAGTTAGATGGGGAAAGGGATGGCTGCAGAAGAGGAGGCAGGGTCTGGGTGCCCACCATGGGGTGAAGAGGAGGGGCTGAGGCAGTTGCAGAAGCAGCAGGCCTTGGGGGCTGGGGGAGAGTAAGAGAGGATCTGAAGGAGGTCTGGTGGGGAAAGGACAGAGGGAAGAGGCAGAGATGGGTCTTGGCTGGGTGGCCAGCAGACAGAGGCAGAAGCAGGGAGAGACAGGCTCCAGGGCCAGCAGACATCCTACTGACCAGAAGAGGCGTGGGCCTCAGGCCAGAGCAAAAGAAAGGGAGTTAGCCGAGGTCACAGAGGCCAGACATCAGACAAGAAGGTAGAGCTGGTCAATGCCATGGGAGGGCCACGATTGTGGAAGATCCAAAGGTAAAGTTGCCCAAGCTCTGGGCTAGGAGAAGGGCAGGAGAGGTCAGCACCCAGCCACCCTGGAGACCGGGAACCTGAGAGGATGGGCTTCCCAAAGGTCATCTGTCCAGCAGGGCTCTGGCCTCTGCTGAGGAGTGTCTGTCTGTGATTGGAAAGAGTGGCTATGTGGACATTGTGTGTGTGTGTGTGTTCTTGGGACTGAGGTCCGAGACCAGCCATCTGGTAGAGGGGGGACTGGCAGTTCAGGCAGTAGGGGAATGGACGCAATGACCTCTGACCTCTGCCTTGCCTCCTTGCAGAGCCCTATAGCCCGGCCGTTTGGGTCATGATGTTCGTCATGTGTCTGACCGTGGTAGCTGTCACTGTCTTCATCTTTGAGTACCTCAGTCCTGTTGGCTACAACCGCAGTCTGGCCACGGGCAAGCGTGAGTCGCCCTGCCCAGCCCACCTCAGCTCCCCTTCCTAACCAGCTGCTCAGGCCGAGGCTCTGGCTAAAGGCCACCTCCCTTCCCTCTAGGCCCAGGGCTCCCTCAACACCTGGCCCCTAACTTGTGAGCAGCCCTGCTCAGGGACCCCCCACTCCCTGTGTCCCCCAATCTCTCAGGCCCTGGAGGCTCAACGTTCACCATTGGAAAATCCATCTGGCTGCTCTGGGCCTTGGTTTTCAACAATTCTGTGCCTGTGGAGAACCCCCGTGGGACCACCAGCAAGATTATGGTCCTGGTCTGGGCCTTCTTCGCCGTCATCTTCCTGGCCAGCTACACGGCCAATCTGGCAGCTTTCATGATCCAAGAGGAGTATGTGGACACCGTGTCTGGGCTCAGTGACCGGAAGGTGGGGACAGCGTCTATGTGGGGGGGGGGGACTGGGGTACTGTACTGGGGAGGCACCAGACAGTGTCCCTTCTCCACTGCAAGTCCTTCCCTCTGGGAAGTCTGGGGCTGGCTTTTGCTCAAGGGGCCCTTCCCTCCTTTCTTACCCCCAACAGTTCCAGCGGCCCCAAGAGCAATACCCACCCCTGAGGTTTGGGACCGTGCCCAACGGGTCCACAGAGAAGAATATCCGCAGCAACTATGAGGCCATGTACAACTATATGGTGCGCTACAACCAGCCCCGAGTGGAGGAAGCCCTGATCCAGCTGAAGGCCGGGTCAGATGCTAGGCTGAAACTGGGGTGCTGGGGAAGGGCTGCCTGGGAAACAGGGAGAGATGGGTCAGCGAGGGGCCACGGAGGAGGCAAGGACAGGAAGGGGCAGAAGGGCTCCCCTAGGAGTGGGTGGCAGTCCAGGAGAGGTTCAATCAGGGACAGGTGGGAAGGTCCACTGTGAAGAGAGTATGGCTCAGGAAGAATGCCTGCCACATTCAGGGTCGGGGCCTGGAGACAAAAGCTCCTTCACCATCAGCTTGCAGGCATAGATGGCTGCTCTCAGGGAAGGCAGGTTACCAGCAGGGAGCAGGGAGCAGTGTTGTGGGCAGGGGCTCAGGCTCTCCTCCAGCTCCTGGGGCTGACCCATCCCTCCCTGGCCTGGCCTGGCCCCCCAGGAAGCTGGATGCCTTCATCTATGATGCTGCTGTGCTCAACTACATGGCCCGGAAGGATGAGGGCTGCAAGCTGGTGACCATTGGTTCGGGCAAGGTCTTTGCCACCACGGGCTATGGCATCGCACTGCAGAAGGGCTCGCGCTGGAAGCGGCCCATCGACCTGGCTCTGCTGCAATTCCTGGGAGACGGTAAGTGCTGCTGGCCCCGGGGGGGGGGGGTGGCGCTGGGCTCGGGCCTTGGATGGGGGGGGGCCTGGGCCCCTGGGTTTGGGGGGGCTGCTTGGGGAAGGCTGGGTAGGGCCTGAGCCCAGGCCCCCCTCAGATGAGATCGAGATGCTGGAGCGCCTCTGGCTGTCTGGGATTTGCCACAATGACAAGATCGAGGTCATGAGCAGTAAGTTGGACATCGACAACATGGCGGGGGTCTTCTACATGCTGCTGGTGGCCATGGGCCTCTCCCTGCTGGTCTTTGCTTGGGAACACCTGGTCTACTGGAGACTGCGCCACTGCCTGGGCCCCACCCACCACCTGGACTTCCTGCTGGCCTTCTCCAGGGTGAGCCTGGGGCTGGGGTCTGGCTGGGCGGCATCCGGGGCCTTGGAGTGGAGATGGGGGACTTGAGTGGGGCTCCATCTCCTCTCTCCTATCCAGGGAATGTACAGCTGCTGCAGTGCTGATGCTGCCCCCCCACCAGCCAAGCCCCTGCCCCCCCAGCCCCTGCCCTTGCCCAGCCCCGCGTACCCGGCGCCCCGTCCGGCCCTGGCACCCACAGCCACGGGCTCCTTCCTGCCCCGGGAGCGGGCCATGGTAGACCGTTGGCGTCGGCCCAAGCCATCCACGGGGCCCGGGGCTGGGCCGGTCCCTGTGCCGGTCACCCCGGAGGCCACGGGCCCAGCCCGGGCCCCTCTCCCCGGAGCCATGGCCGACAGCTTCCACCGCTACTATGGTCCCATCGAGCCACAGGGACTGGGGGAGCCCCGGGGGTCTCGCCCTGCCCGGCCCCTGTCCCCACCTCCCCCACCACAGAAGCCCCCACCCTCTTACTTTGCCATCGTGAGGGAGAAGGAGGCTCCAGGGCCTAGCGAACCAGCCCCTGCCCCTTACGCGGGATACCCTTCCCCGCCAGCCCCTCCTGCCGCCCCACTCTGTCACCTGGCTTACGAGGACGAGAGCCCCCCGGCCCCAACCCGCTGGCCCCGCTCAGACCCCGAGAGCCAACCTCTGCTTCGGGGGGCCGGAGGGGGGGGCGGCTCTACGGGGCCTCCCCCGCCACCTTGCCGGGCACCCCCCCCACCCTGTCCCTACATGGACCTCGAGTTGTCGGACTCTGATGACTCGGAGAGCCTGGGGGCCGGTTCGGGGGCCGGCCTAGAGCCCTGGTGGGTCCCCGAATTCTATCCCTACGCCGACCGCCTGGGCCGCTACTGGTCCGTCGACAAGCTAGGGGGCTGGCGGGCAGGCAGCTGGGACTACCTGCCCCCTCGCCCGGGCCCAGCGGCCTGGCACTGCCGCCACTGCGCCAGCCTGGAGCTGCTCCCCCACCCACGCCACCTCAGCTGCTCCCACGACGGTCTGGATGGGGGCTGGTGGGCCCCACCCCACCCCCCGCCCCCTCCGTGGGCCGCGGGACCCCACCGCCGCCGTGCCCGCTGCCGCTGTCCCCGAGGCCACCGGGCTCCCGGCCGCCGATCCGGCCAAGGCCCCCACCGGCGGCGCCACGCAGGGGTGTGGGACCTCCCGCCCCCCGCCCCCACTTCCCGTTCCCTGGAGGACCTGAGCTCGTGTCCCCGGGTGGCCCCCGTTCACAGCCGCCACTCTCGCCGATGCCCCCATGCCACCCACTGGGGCCCGATGCCCCGGAGACACCGCGGGGGGGACCTGGGCACGCGCCGTGGTTCTGCCCACTTCTCCAGCCTTGAGTCTGAGGTATGACCCACCCTGCCCACCCCTCCCCTGGCCCTGCAAGGAGAAGACGGCGCTAGGACGGAAGGCCCGTGGACCGACGGTGGGAGCGCCAGGCCCATCCGAGGCCGCCTTCTCCTCTGGGACCCAGGGCCGCGTGTTCTGCACGTGTCCGGCCACGGATTGAACGCTGACGGGACAGAGCCAGGGGGCTGCCGGGGGCCCCTGAGCCCCGAGGGCTTTTTTAACCTGACAAGGGCTTTTTAACGTCATGGGAAGGGGGGGGTCTGGCTGAGCACATGCCCCTCCCCCTGCCCCAGCCTCCTCTTGTGGGGCTCCTGCGCCATCACTGTGCTGTTCCCCCTGCCCCAGATACCACCAGGGACCACCCCCCCGGGGGGAGAGGGGGCTGTTTTTAACCTTCATCATCGGGACACAAAACTGTGAGAGCCGCTCGCTAAACTGTGATCCCTGACCCTGAAACTCCGACCCCAAGACTGTGACCCCGACCCTGAGACTGTGACCCCCGACCCCAGACTGTGAGCCTGATCCCTTCTCCCTAGCCTCTGACTCCTGAGACTGTTACCCCCGAGCCCAGGACCGTCCCCAAGCCGATGGCTGCCAGGCGCCTTGGGGTCTCTCTCTCCGAACCGAACTCTCAGCCGCCCCTTTCCTTGACCCCTATGCCTCCACTAGCCCCGATTTCCCTTTACTGTACTCCTCAACATCCCCTGTTCCTACCCCCAACTGACCCCCAGTGTCCAACCTCAGAACCCCCAGGCCTGGGCCCCTGCAAGCCCTCCCCCCCCAGCCCACCCTGCAGCAGGGGAGGGACCCAGGGGGTGGGGACCCTGGTGGCCAACCCCAATGGAATAAACCAAGTTTTTAATGCCTCTTCTGCCTAGAGCCCTGGACTCCTCCTCTTATGGCTGGACAGCAGCCCCCCCAAAGGGAGGAGAGAGAGAGAAATAGGGGAAGGGGAGAGAGAGATGGGGGAAGAGAGAGAGAAACAGGGGGAGGGGAGAGAGAGATGGGGGAAGAGAGAGAGAAATAGGGGGAGGGGAGAGGGGGGAGAGAGAAATAGGGGAGGGGAGAGAGAGATGGGGAGAGAGAAATAGGGGAGGGGAGAGGGGGAGAGAGAGAAATAGGGGGAGGGGAGAGAAGGGGGAGAGAGAAATAGGGGGAGGGGAGAGAGAAATAGGGGAGGGGAGAGAGATGGGGAAGAGAGAAATAGGGGGAGGGGAGAGAGAAATAGGGGGAGGGGAGAGAGATGGAGAGAAATAGGGGAGGGGAGAGAGGGGGAGAGAGGGAGAAATGGGTGGGGAGAGAGAGAGAGAGAAATAGGGGAGGGGAGAGAGAGATGGGGGAGAGAGAGAAATAGGGAAGGGGAGAGAGGGGGGAGAGAGAGATGGGTGAGAGAGAAATAGGGGAGGGGAGAGAGAGATGGGGAGAGAGAGAAATAGGGGAGGGGAGAGAGGGGGGGGGAGAGAGGGAGAAATGGGGAGGGGAGAGGGGGGAGAGAGGGAGAAATAGGGGAGGGGAGAGAGGGAGAAATAGGGGGTGGGGAGAGGGGGGAGAGAGAGAAATAGGGGAGGGGAGAGAGAGATGGGGAGAGAGAAATAGGGGGAGGGGAGAGTGGGGGAGAGAGAAATAGGGGAGGGGAGAGAGGGGGAGAGAGGGAGGGGACAGAGAGAAATAGGGGAGAGGAGAGAGAGATGGGGGAGAGAGAGAGATGGGGAGAGAGAGAAATAGGGGAGGGGAGAGAGATGGGGGAGAGAGAGAAATAGGGAAGGGGAGAGAGGGGGGAGAGAGAGATGGGTGAGAGAGAAATAGGGGAGGGGAGAGAGAGATGGGGAGAGAGAGAAATAGGGGAGGGGAGAGAGGGGGAGAGAGGGAGAAATGGGGAGGGGAGAGAGGGAGAAATAGGGGGTGGGGAGAGGGGGGAGAGAGAGATGGGGGAGAGAGAGAAATAGGGGAGGGGAGAGAGAGATGGGGAGAAATAGGGGGAGGGGAGAGGGGGGAGAGAGAAATAGGGGAGGGGAGAGAGAGATGGGGAGAAATAGGGGGAGGGGAGAGGGGGGAGAGAGAAATAGGGGAGGGGAGAGAGGGGGAGAGAGGGAGGGGACAGAGAGAAATAGGGGAGAGGAGAGAGAGATGGGGGAGAGAGAGAGATGGGGGAGAGAGAGAGATCGGGGAGGGGAGAGAGAGAGAAATAGGGGGTGGGGAGAGAGGGGGAGAGAGAAATAGGGGGAGAGAGAGGGGGAGAGAGAGAAATAGGGGGTGGGGAGAGGGGGGGGAGAGAGGGGGAGAGAGAGAAATAGGGGGTGGGGAGAGGGGGGGAGAGAGAGATGGGGAGGGGAGAGGGGGGAGAGAGGGAGGGGGCAGAGGGAGGCAGGGACAGGCGGACAGGCCCGTGAGACCCGCACGGGAACCAGGCCCGGGAAGGGCCGGGCGGGGCAGACAGGGTCGGCCTGGGAAGGCCACTCCGGGCTCTGGACGTCGGAGAATGGACTGCAGGGGCCCGGGCGGCCGGACTGTGGGGGAGGGGCAGAGGGCCCGGGACAGGCCTCCCCAGGACCCCGGGGGCCGCGGGCACGGCGAGGGGGCAGGAGGCTGCGGTCGGCTTGTACGAGGTCAGAGGTCAGACCGAAGGGTTAAAGGAGGGAGTCGGAGGAGAGAGCGGGGCCGTCAGTGGGGATCCCCAGAAAACAAGAAGGCCGGGACGCCGGGACCAAACCCGCCCCCGGAGCGGCCCGGCGTCGGCCCCGCCGGACTACGACTCCCGGCATGCCGCGCGCGGCCTCGCCGGCGCCATGTGACGGGGCGGGGGCGGGGCGCGGGCCGCTAGCGCGCAGACTCCAAGATGGCGGCGCGCCGGGGTTCGGGCCGCACGTGCGGAGGACGGGCCGAGCCCCCGGGCGTCTACCTGCCGGGCCGGGGCCCGCCGCTGCGGGCGGACGAGGAGCTGGTGCGGGACCAGGAGGCCTACGTGCTGTACCACCGCGCGCAGACCGGTGCGGGGACGGGGGCGGCGGGGGCGGGGGGCCCGGGGGGCCCGGGGCGAGGCGGGGTTCGGGGGCCCCTCGGCACGCTGCCCTCCCCCCGCAGGCTCGCCATGCCTCAGCTTCGACATCGTCCGGGACCAGCTCGGGGACTCCCGCAGCGCCTTCCCGCTGGCGCTGTACCTGTGTGCGGGGACCCAGGCCCCCAGTGCGCAGAGCAACAGGTGCGGGGGCCCGGGGCCTTGGCACGGGGGGGGACCGGGGCCTTGGCACGGGGGGGGACCGGGGGCCTTGGCATGGGGGGGGACCGGGGCCTTGGCACGGGGGGGGACCGGGGCCTTGGCATGGGGGGCGGGGCCTTGGCATGGGGGGGCCTGGGGCCTTGGTGGCCAGGGAGGACAGGGCCTCAGTATCTGGGCGCCCCCCCCATCTTGGCCACGCCTCACCCCTATCCAGGCTGATGGTGATGCGGATGCACAACCTCCACGGGACCCAGGCGAAGGAGGCCTCTGAGGACAGCGAGAGTGACAGCGAGGAGGAAGAGGAAGAAGAGGAGGAAAAGAAGCCCCAGCTGGAGCTGGCCATGGTCCCCCACTATGGAGCCATTAACCGGGTCCGGGTAAGCCATGCACAGGGCGGGGGTCGTCTCTGGGGGGCTCCCCCTGGCCCCTAATCTTGTCCTCCCTCCCCTCAGGTCTCATGGCTCGGGGACACTCCTGTGGCAGGGGTGTGGTCCGAGAAGGGCCAGGTGGAGGTGTTCTCCCTGCGAAGGCCCCTAGAGGCCGTGGACGACCCCCAGGTCCTAGCTGCGTTCTTGAGAGAGGAGCAGGCCCAGACCCGGCCCCTGTTTACGTTTGCCGGCCACATGACTGAGGGCTTTGCCCTGGACTGGTCCCCCCGGGTTCCTGGTGAGGCCCTGACCTGGGCAGGGGTTTGGCTCAGCTTGGGGGGAGAGGGGGCTTTCTTCTGGGCAGGTGGGATACGTGACGCTTCTGTCCGGAACGCAGGTCGCCTGCTGACGGGTGACTGTCAAAAAAACATTCACCTCTGGACACCCACTGACGGGGGCTCCTGGCACGTGGACCAGCGGCCCTTTGCTGCTCATACCCGCTCCGTGGAGGATCTGCAGTGGTCGCCAACCGAGGACACGGTGAGGAGGATGGGGGTGGGAGTGAGGGTTCTCGTGTGGCTGCTGTTGCCAGCCTGGGGGCCCTGTGCTCCCCACATCGTTTCTCTCGCGAGCCTCACGGCAACACTGGGGGACGGGGGTGACTACTGTTGAGGAAACTGAGGCAGATGGGTGACGGGTTCCAGAGGTGATACAGCTAGGAAGCATCTGAGACTGGATTTGACCTCAGGTCTTCTTGACTCCTGGCCTCCTCTTCCATTATGGAGGAGCCGGCCAGTACCCAGACCCATAAGACTCCCCCGCCACTTTCAGGTGTTTGCATCATGCTCGGCAGACGCCTCCATCCGAATATGGGACGTGCGGGCAGCGCCAAGCCGGGCCTGCATGCTCACAGCCCCCGCTGCCCACGATGCGGACGTCAACGTCATCAGCTGGAGCCGTCGGGAGACATCCTTCCTACTCAGTGGAGGCGACGATGGCACCCTCCGGGTCTGGGATCTCCGGCAGTTCACGGTAAGCCCCTACTCAGCTGGGACCAGAGAAGGATGGATGCGGGGTGGAGGCCCTGAAACCGCAGGGAGGTTCAGACAGGGACCCTTCCCCCTCTCAACTTGTGGCTTTGATGCCCAGCTGTGTGTCCACAAGAGTACATGTGTATGCATGTACATCATATGATGTATCATGTGTGCACACACGTATGAGATACCCCCTACCATAGACAGTGGCAGTGAGATATCCCTTCCCAGTTTCCTCAGCTGTAAAGCCTCTGGTCAGAGGTGGCTGTTCCCTCAGGTTACCTCGGAAGACTCTTAAAAATGGGGTTCAAGTTCAGCTTCCTCATTTTAACAAAGGGGAACTCAGGCCAGGGAGGAGGGCACTTTCAATGTTCTGCCCTCTCAGTGTTCCTGTAGTTCAGGCCCTTCCCTGTATGGAGTGGCAAACTGAGGCAGGGAGTTCAGGGCACACGGATATGGCTCATGGTCCCCCTTGTCTCCAGACCGGTTCCCCAGTGGCCACCTTCAAACAGCACATGGCACCGGTGACCTCCGTGGAGTGGCACCCTCAGGACGGGGGGGTCTTTGCGGCTGCGGGTGCAGATGACCAGTTGACCCAGTGGGACCTGGCGGTAGAGCGGGACACGGAGATGGGTGACTCTGAGGAAGGGGATCCCCTGGTAGCCGAGCTCCCCCAGCAGCTGCTGTTCGTGCACCAAGGAGAGACAGACATCAAGGAGCTGCATTGGCATCCCCAGTGCCCAGGTGTCCTGGTCAGCACAGCTTTGTCTGGCTTCACGGTCTTCCGCACCATCAGCGTCTGAACCCCCGGTCCAGGAAGGCGCCGAGGCTGCCCGGCCATGGCATGGGCCATGGCCCCTGAAGGAGCTGGATGGGCCACTCCTGGCCCAGGCTCTGCCCTGTGTTGGGGATGGCGCTTGGTTAGATACATCTGTCTTCAGAGATGGGAGGTGGCTTGGCTTGCCCTCCACCCCCCCAAGGATTGGATTTGACCAGTGGCTTTCTGAAATGGACTGGTTCCCCCCAACTCCAGTGCCCTAAGATGGGTCTTGTCTTCCCCTGGACTTGAGGGGAGGAGGGCAGGGTTTGCTGGGGATGGCCAAATGTGTGATCAATAAAGGCAAAGAGAATGAAGCTGTGGTCTGGGCTGATTCTGGCCTCCCTTTCCCCCATCTCCATTTCTCTTTGAGCCTCTCCTTCCCCTCTTTCTAGCTGGCTACCTTCCTTTGTTCCTCTTCCTCCCCCCCAGCTCTTTCCTGTTCTTTCTCCTCCCTTCTCTCTCCCCTTTTCTTACCCCCCCTTCCTCTCCCTTAACTCTCCTTCCCTCCATCTCTGTCTCACTTTCAGTTGTTGGCTTACTCTCCTTTTGTCCCCCCCCCGCCCTGATTCTTTCCAGCTTTTTTCTTTCCTCCCCTCTTCCTTTCTCTTTCCTCTTTTCTTCATCTTCTTCACCTCTCTCCCTCCCTCCCTTCATCTTCAGAGGTCACTGTTCTGTTTCCAAGACTCTTTGCTGGCCCTAATCCATCTGGATGTTTCTATCATCTCGCTTCTTCCCCATCTTGGGGTGATGCTCTTTTTCTCTTACCCCCATTTTTTTCTTGTCTCCTTGTCTCATTTCTGTCCCTTCCAACTTTCTCAGAGACCGGGCTCAGGGCCAGCTCTGAACTCCCCTCCCCCTGGCCTGGCTCCCCCTCTGCGGCTCCCTGAGCTGGCCCCGCCTCCCCTACCCCTAAGACTGCTCTGATCCCTGGCTGACAACCACTGAGGGTTGGTGCCTGGACACTCCCCCCCCCACCCCCCCTCCCTGACGTTCTCCCTCAAGGGAGCAGGGCCCTTGATACGGGACACAGAGGAGATCCTGCTGAGCGGGATGGGGGCCGCTGGCCCCAGCAGGTAAGGGGGACTCCAACACCCAGGGGTGGATGGGAAGAAGGCTTTTGCAGCCCACAGCCTGGCAGGCTCCTTCTGCTTGACTGCTTTCCCCTTTGCCCACCTGTAGCCTCCACCAGACCCCCTTAGGCTATTTTGTCTCCCATCATGGAAGAGATGGGCTAGATGGCAGCTTTGCCACCTTGGAGAGATGGTCAGCCACACGGCTCTTAGTGTTTGTCTCAAGGCCATCCTTGTCTTTAACCCTGTTCACGGAATCTCTCTGGAGGAGCCTGTCTGACCATCTCTCCCTGTTGGCACTGGCCTTCCTCTTGCCACTCTGTGTCTCTCCTTGACGTCTCTGGCTACCTTACTGTTTCTCTTTGCATCTCTGTCTTTGTGGCACCCGGTCTTTGGCTATATCATCCCTAATCCCTTCGCTGTCACTGCATCTCTATCTCTGTAAGAGCTTGTTTCTGGCCATCTCTGGCCCCCTTGCTGTCCTCCTTCATCTCTCTGTCATCCCTGGGCCCCTTTGCTGTCTGTCTACCATCTCTGGCCCCCTTACTATCACTCTTTGCATTTTTCTGTGCCATCTCTGGCCCATTTGCTGTCATCTCTAGCCCTCTTGCTGTCTCTGCAACTCTGTCATCTCTGGTTCCATTGCTATCTGTCTCTGCCATCTCTGGCTCCTGTTGTCTCTCTGCCTCTCAAATATGACCCCCTTGCTGTCCCTCTGCATCTTTCCCTCTCAAATAGCCCCCCTTGCTCTGTCTCTGCATCCTTCTCTGTCATCTCTGGCCCCCTTGCTGTCTCTGCATCTCTCCCTGCCATCTCTGGACCCCGGCTGTCTCTGCATCTCTCCCTGCCATCTCCGGACCCTGGCTGTCTGCATCTCTCCCTGCCATCTCTGCCCCCTGGCTGTCTCTGCATCTCTCCCTGCCATCTCTGCCAGGCTGTCGTTCTGCATCTCTTTCTGCCATCTCTGGACCCTGGCTGTCTCTGCATCTCTCCCTGCCATCTCTGGACCCCTGGCTGTCTGCGGCTCTCCCTGCCATCTCTGGACCCCTGGCTGTCTCTGCATCTCTCCCTGCCATCTCTGGACCCCTGGCTGTCTCTGTGTCTCTCCCTGCCATCTCTGCCCCCCTGGCTGTCTCTGCGTCTCTCCCTGCCATCTCTTCCCCCCCTGGCTGTCTCTGTGTCTCTCCCTGCCATCTCTGCCCCCCCTGGCTGTCTCCGTGTCTCTCCCTGCCATCTCTGCCCCCCTGGCTGTCTCTGTGTCTCTCTCCCTGCCATCTCTGGACCCTGGCTGTCCCTGCCGTCTCTGCCCCCCTGGCTGTCTCTGCAGCTCTCCCTGCCATCTCTGGACCCTGGCTGTCTCTGCGGCTCTCCCTGCCATCTCTGCCCCCCTGGCTGTCTCTGCATCTCTCTCCCTGCCATCTCTGGACCCTGGCTGTCTCTGCATCTCTCTCCCTGCCATCTCTGCCCCCCTGGCTGTCTCTGCAGCTCTCCCTGCCATCTCTGGACCCTGGCTGTCTCTGCGGCTCTCCCTGCCGTCTCTGCCCCCCTGGCTGTCTCTGCATCTCTCTCCCTGCCATCTCTGCCCCCCCTGGCTGTCTCTGCAGCTCTCCCTGCCATCTCTGGACCCTGGCTGTCTCTGCGGCTCTCCCTGCCGTCTCTGCCCCCCTGGCTGTCTCTGCATCTCTCTCTCCCTGCCATCTCTGCCCCCCTGGCTGTCTCCGCGTCTCTCTCCCTGCCATCTCTGCCCCCCTGGCTGTCTCTGCATCTCTCTCCCTGCCATCTCTGCCCCCCTGGCTGTCTCTGCATCTCTCTCCCTGCCATCTCTGCCCCCCTGGCTGTCTCTGCGGCTCTCCCTGCCATCTCTGGACCCTGGCTGTCTCTGTATCTCTCTCCCTGCCATCTCTGCCCCCCTGGCTGTCTCTGCATCTCCCTGCCATCTCTGGACCCTGGCTGTCTCTGCGGCTCTCCCTGCCGTCTCTGCCCCCCTGGCTGTCTCTGCATCTCTCTCTCCTGCCGTCTCTGCCCCCCTGGCTGTCTCTGCAGCTCTCCCTGCCATCTCTGGACCCTGGCTGTCTCCGCGTCTCTCTCCCTGCCATCTCTGCCCCCCTGGCTGTCTCTGCATCTCTCTCCCTGCCATCTCTGCCCCCCTGGCTGTCTCTGCATCTCTCTCCCTGCCATTTCTGGACCCTGGCTGTCTCTACGGCTCTCCCTGCCATCTCTGCCCCCCTGGCTGTCTCTACGGCTCTCTCTGCCATCTCTGCCCCCCTGGCTGTCTCTGCATCTCTCTTCCTGCCATTTCTGGACCCTGGCTGTCTCTGCGGCTCTCTCTGCCATCTCTGCCCCCCCTGGCTGTGGCCGGCCTCCTGGGTGCCGGGGTCTGGCGGTCTCTGTCCAGCTGGGGGGGGGGGGCGGAGTGGGGGAAGGGCCACCCGCCCGCAGATTAGACATTGACTTTGACATGAAATTGTCCCCCCTAAGCCGCGTCTCCGCTGAATATGGAAACATAAGCCGCTCCGGCCCCGGGTGGGGGTGGGGGGTCAAGGGCCAGGGGAGCGTCGGGGCCCAGAGCTAGGCTGCCCCGGCCGGCCGGGCCTCACGCGGCCCCGCGGCCGAGCGCCGAAGGAGGGCCCCCGGGGGGTCTCGGGGGGCGGGGGCGGCGGCCCCGGCTCAGCCGCGCCCCTCCCGCCCCCCAGGTGCCCCGCCGCCCGCTAGCCCCCATGGGGGTGTCGCGCGTCCTGCGGCGCCTGAGCGGCGTCCCGCCGGCGCCGGCCGAGGAGGACCAGGGCGAGGGCGGCGGGGCGACGGCCTGCCGCAACGGGCGCTCCCCGGGCGGCGGGGCGGAGGGCCCGGGCCCGCGGCGCCGCGGCCGCTTCGTCAAGAAGGACGGGCACTGCAACGTGCGCTTCGTGCACCTGGGCGAGCACGGCGCGCGCTACCTCAGCGACCTCTTCACCACCTGCGTGGACGTGCGCTGGCGCTGGATGTGCCTGCTCTTCTCCTGCTCCTTCGTGGCCTCCTGGCTGCTCTTCGGCCTGGCCTTCTGGCTCATCGCCTCGCTGCACGGGGACCTGGCGGCGCCGCCGCCGCCCGCGCCCTGCTTCTCGCAGGTGGGCAGCTTCCTGGCCGCTTTCCTCTTCGCGCTGGAGACGCAGACCTCCATCGGCTACGGCGTGCGCAGCGTGACGGAGGAGTGCCCGGCCGCCGTGCTGGCCGTGGTGCTGCAGTGCATCGCCGGCTGCGTGCTGGACGCCTTCGTGGTGGGCGCCATCATGGCCAAGATCGCCAAGCCCAAGAAGCGCAACGAGACGCTGGTCTTCAGCGAGAACGCCGTGGTGGCGCTGCGCGACCACCGCCTCTGCCTCATGTGGCGCGTGGGCAACCTGCGGCGCAGTCACCTGGTGGAGGCCCACGTGCGGGCACAGCTGCTCCAGGTGAGGGGGCACCCCTGCCCTGCGGAGGCTTCCTGCGGGCCGCCTAGCATCAAGCTCCCGTTCCCTGGGGCACGGTCTGGCCTTCAGGCCCGGAGAACCAGAGGCTCAGGAGCGCCTGGGCGAGGGTCTGGAGGATCCTCCTGGGGGCGGGAAGGGCATCCCCCTGTGGTGTGTGGACGACGGCCTCCAGGACTCGGGGAGCCAAGACCCCCAGCCACCCCCCATCTGATAGTCTGAAGGGAAGTGTTTCTCTCCCCTGGTGTGGTCAAGGTCTAAGAAGCTCATGGACACCGTGGCTTCCTCAGACTTAGTCGCGGGCATCTGAAAACCCCTGAGTGGAGACCCATCCTCAAGGAGACCTGGGCCGTGTAGTCCTTCCTGTCCTGTAGATTGGCTCAGACCTGGGAGGCTGTAGTCCTTTCTAGATTCCTTTCCCATAGATTGGCTCAGACCAGGCGGTGTAGTCCTCCCTTCTAGCTTCTCATACTGTGG
Organism: Macrotis lagotis; assembly: GCF_037893015.1. NCBI lineage: Eukaryota > Metazoa > Chordata > Mammalia > Peramelemorphia > Peramelidae > Macrotis > Macrotis lagotis. The sequence continues at coordinate 916,203,599 of NC_133658.1, read as the reverse complement.
CCCTTCTCAAGGACAGCTCTAGATTTAACTCCCTGACCTTCCTTTGGGAAGGCCACAGGTTGCTGCAGTTGCCCTGGGGACCTGTCAGAAGGAATTAAGTGGCTTTCCACCATGCCTTTTGGCCAATATTGAAGAGATTTTGGTATTTGAGGAAGGAGATCAGTTTTTGTCTCTGTGTATGTGTCCCAGCCCTGGCCTTCCGGTCCCCTTCATGTCTTTGGGGTGGCCCTTGGTGCCTGACTGCTTTGCTATTTCCGCTCCTTTATTTTGGGTCTGATCTGATTCTGATTGCCCACTGTGTCTGGGTCTCTCTTTTCCTCCATCTCTTTTTTATCTGCCACGTGTCTGTAATCCCCCACCCTCACTGCCCATTGTCTCTGGCTCTGCTGTGCCTCTCCCCAGCCTCGAGTTACCCCAGAAGGCGAGTACATTCCGCTGGATCATCAGGATGTGGACGTGGGGTTTGACGGGGGTACAGATCGCATCTTCCTGGTGTCGCCCATCACCATCGTCCATGAGATCGACGCTTCCAGTCCCCTGTATGAGATGGGTCGGGCCGAGCTGGCCAGGGCAGACTTTGAACTGGTGGTCATCCTGGAGGGTATGGTGGAGGCCACAGCCATGACCACCCAGTGCCGCTCCTCCTATCTGCCAGGGGAGCTTCTATGGGGCCACCGCTTCGAGCCTGTGCTCTTCCAGAGAGGAGCCCACTATGAGGTGGACTATCGTCACTTTCACCGAACCTATGAGGTACCAGGGACCCCCGTCTGCAGTGCTCGGGAGTTGGACGAGAGACGGGCCCTGGGGGACAGTGAGAGCCCCGGGCCCAAGGGGGGCCTGCCTGGAGCCCTGGCTGCCTTCTGCTATGAGAATGAGGTGGCCCTCAGCTGCTGTCAGGAGGAGGAAGAGGTGGAGGAGGAGAGGGGTGAAGCCCAGGGGGCGGCCAGCGCCAGGTCCCCCACCCCTTCCCCACCCCCATCTCCTGAATCCCCACCCCCTTGAAGGAAGGCAGGAAAGGCTGAGGGACTGCAATTCCCAATATGGTGGACCTTGGCTGTCTCAGTGACTCCTTATGTCACCCCCCCCCAGGGGATGTGGGAGTTGTAGTTACTGGTGGGGAAGGAGCTGGAATCTAGACTCCCTTCTAGGCCTAGAACCCCTTCCTGGGGCATAGGCTAGGATGGATAGGGAGGCAGTACATACTCCCTGGTCCTCAGGAATGGGGGAGCTGACTTTATGGGTAGAACCTTCTGGATGCCTGAACTGGTAGCCCCTCCTCACCTTTTCCCAACAAGGAGGAATGAGGGCCACCCCCCCCTTCTACCCTTGTTGACAGCTTCAGCACTTCTTCCTTCTCCTGACCCTTTCCTTCTGGGTTCAATCCTGCCTAGAGCCCAAGGGGAGGCCAGGGTTGTTCTAGACCCTCCTGCCCCACTCAAGAAGAAAATGGGACCCAGGAGGCCCATTGGTTCAAGCCCATTTTGGGGAAAGGACAGGCCATGGAAGGCTCTGGGCCCACTGGGCCATGAGGAGGCTAGCCTGGCCTCCAGGCTGAGCTGGAAGCCTCCAGGATGCTCCAGGCCACCAAAGTAGCCAGGGTCTTTCTCCAGAATGCTGGGCATATCTACCTATCTACGTATATACATCCGTATTCTCCTCCATCTTTCCTGATTGTGCTGCAGAAGGGGTAGGAAAGAGTGGCCTTGGCCTCAGGATGGAGGTCACTCCCAAAATGAGCTTTGGAGCCCGAGGCCCCAGGCTGGAATCCTGGCTTGGCTCCCTGCACCTTGGAGGGGGGGGCAAGCCCCTTCCCCCTCATGTTTTCTCCTCTAAACCTGAGAGGGTGGAATGTCTACTGCTTCAGTCTGGGCACGTGGGGAGCCTGGGACCTCTGGGCCTGGGGGGGGGGGGGCCTTCCTGGGACTTTTCTGGAAGGCCCTGGAGCACAGCAGGTGGTGTTCTGTCAGGACTTGGCATGGCCTCCGGACACTGGGAAGGCTGCAGCATGAGTCACCCTAGACCGAGCTGCGGCAGCAGGTCCAGACCCTGGGCTGGGCCACCCTGCCTTGCCCCTGCCTAGGCTCTGGGGAGAGTATGAGGAGACCCAAGGCCCTGGGGTCCTTTCCACCATTGCCTGGGGGTGGAGGGAGCCATCTTACCCTTGCCCCCCAGAATAAAGAGTTGGGAAGCCACCTCCATGTATATTGTGTAACTGGGTGGGAGGGACCCAGGGGTGGCTGCCTCCCCATAGTCCTGGCCCCGGGCCCATTTACTTATTTCCCTGAGTGTGTCCAGGGAGAGGTGCCAGCCCGCAGTGAGGCCTGGAGCCAGGGGAGAGGAGGAAGCCCCCCTCCCGCACCTGCTTAGGTCCCCCCCAGGAGCCCAGCTGGTGGGCTGGGCCTGCCATCCTCAGTCTCCTGCCTCCCTTTCACCAGGAGCCCATGGTCCACCTAGCATGCTTCCGTGGCCCCACCGTCCTCCAGAGACCTCAGGGCTCTTTTGGCCCAGAGGCCCAGTCACCCTCTCCCCAACCTCCTCAGGTCTGTCATACTTCTGATACCCTGTCTTCCCCCTCCCCCCACCCCCTGGCCCGTGGCCTTTATCCATCAGTAACCCCAATAAGGACCGGATGGAATTAATTAGCTGGCAGCAGCCGGATTGTAGGGGGAGGGAAGGGGAGAGCTGGGGCTAGGGTTTGGTGGGGGTCTCTGGGGATGCCCAAGTGGGATCAGGGGGTGGCCTGGAGGGAAAGGACCAGGAACAAGGGCCAGGACCCCTTCTTGGGGGCCAGGAGAGGGGGTGGGAGCTTCAGACTCGCTGAAGGTCAGAAGAGGGACAGGGAGGGGATTAAGAGGCGAGAGCAGTTTCCAGGGCTAATCCCTGGGGAAGCTGGTCTGGAAGTCCTGGCACCACCGGTTTCGGGCCAGTCACCAGGGGGTGAGGGGGGACAGTGGGGAGGGGACCCACATGTGGCGTCATCACCTTGTTTCTCTCACAAAGAGCCTTAACTGTGCCCTTAGAGGATCTGAGTTCAAGTCACAGCCTCTCTGAGTCTCAGTTTCCTCTTCGGTAAAACAAGGGGACTGGATTAGCAATCCCCTGCCCAAGAGGCTGGGGCTGAGAAGGGGGGGCTCGGAGGTCACTGGGGCAACTCCTTTCAGAAATGGGGAAACTGAGGCCCAGGGAAGGGAATTGCTCAAGGTTCCCCGGACATTAGGTGGCAAGGTGGAGGTTCACTGCATGCTAGGGATGATCTGGGGGCGTCGGGGGAAGGAGACAGGAGGAGCCTGCAGGATCCTGGAGGGGGGGCGGACTGGGAAGAGGGAGGAGCCAGGGGGCGGGGCCTGGCAGAGAGGGAGGAGTCTGGCTAGTCGTCAAGGGAGACGGGGAAGGGGCGGGGCCAAGGGAGATGAGGCGAAGGGGGAGGAGCCAGAGCGACGGCAGTTGCTAAGAAACGCAACTCTTGTTTTTTCTGGGCCTGGGCTCTGTTGCCGCCCCTTGGCAACGGGCCCGCCCCCTAGCAACGCCCCGGCTTGTCAGGAGGCCACGCCCTCTCCCGTTTGTCTCCTCCCGTTTCTCCCCCAGGCGCAGACTCCCTCGCCCGTCTCAAGCCAAAGCCTTCCCTCGTCGGTGCCCTGTCACTTTGGGGGGGCCCCCCCGAGCGGGGCCCCAACTTTCATTGGTCCCAGGGTGCAGGGCGGGGCCCCGAGCCCCTTCCGCCGAGTTCCATTGGCTCGCTCCGCCACCCTCCCCTCGTCCACCGAGGCAACGCGGCCGCCTCACGCCCCGCCTCCGCCCGGGTTCATTGGCCCGGGCTAGCCGCCCCTCGACTCCCATTGGGCCGCCGGAAGCAGAGCTCGGGCTCCCATTGGCCGGGGGGCGGCCCCGCACGAGAGCGGAGGCGGTGGCGGCGGCGGCCCCGGGAGCGGCCGAAGGGGCTGAGCGGAGCCCCGAGGACCCGAGGAGAACCCGCGGCACGAGCCACGCCACGGGCCCGCAGCGGGCTGCCCCGGTCACCATGGAGGACGGAGTCTACGGTGAGGCGAGCGCGGAGCGCGCTCCGGGGGAGGGGGAGGGGGCCGGGAGGGGACGGGACGTTCCATTCCATTGTTCGGGACGAAACCATTTCCGGCCGGCGCGGGGGGGCGTGGTCGAAACCATTCCCTGGGCGAGTCCATTTCCTGCCTGTGGGACGTACTATCCCGGATGCCCGTGGGGGGGGCGCTCTCGGATCGGGAGAGACCATTTTCCCGGGAAGGGGGAATCGAGGCAGGGAAGCATGAAGGGGCGAGTTGGCGGAGAGAAGGGGGCGCAGCCCCTGCCCCCATTGCCCCGCGGCTGCGGGGCGCCCCGCGCCCTGCCTCAGTTTCCCCCGGAGGCGGCACGCCGTCAGCCCCGCGGCCTGTCCCCCCAGTCCCCCCGGACCTGACCCCCGAGGAGCGCCTGGAGCTGGAGAGCATCCGCCGGCGCAAGCAGGAGCTGCTGGTGGAGATCCAGCGGCTGCGGGACGAGCTGAGCGAGGCCATGAGCGAGGTGGAGGGGCTGGAGGCCAACGAGGGCAGGTGGGCACCCCGGCCGGAGGGGGGAGGGGCGCCCCGGGGCGCTCGGCGCTCACCCCCTGCTCTGCCCCGCAGCAAGACCCTGCAGAGGAACCGCAAGATGGCCATGGGCCGGAAGAAGTTCAACATGGACCCCAAGAAGGTGCTGGGGGCCGGGGGCCGGGGGCCGGGCCCGGGGCGGCTCGGGGGGCGCCGGGCCCGGCCTGACTCCCGCCCGCGCCTCGGCCCCCCTGCAGGGCATCCAGTTCTTGGTGGAAAACGAGCTGCTCCAGAACACCCCCGAGGAGATCTCCCGCTTCCTGTACAAGGGCGAGGGGCTCAACAAGACGGCCATCGGCGACTACCTGGGGGAGCGGTAAGGGAGCCGGGGCTGGGGGCGCCGCGCCCCTCCCCGGGCTCACCCTCCCGTGTCTCCTTGCAGGGAGGAGCTGAACCTGGCCGTCCTCCACGCCTTCGTGGACCTGCACGAGTTCACCGACCTCAACCTGGTGCAGGCGCTGAGGTGGGCCGCGAGCCCCCGACCCGCCCCGTGGTGCCTGGCGCAGGCCTGCGCGGGGGTCCCCTCCTTCCTGGCTGCCTGGGGGGGGTCTCTGCGGCGTCTCCCCGTCCCCTCACCGACTTTCTCCACCTCAGACAGTTTCTCTGGAGCTTCCGCCTCCCCGGGGAGGCCCAGAAGATCGACAGGATGATGGAGGCGTTCGCGCAGCGCTACTGCCTGTGTAACCCAGGGGTCTTCCAGTCCACAGGTGGGCCTTGGAGGGGAGGGTGGGACAGGGTGGCCCCAGAACTGGGGCCCCAGAGCTTGGTTGTGAGCTTTGGGGGGGGCGGGTGGAGGCCCTGACCCCTGGCCTCCGCCCTCTCCCCTGAGCTAGACACCTGCTACGTCCTCTCCTTCGCTGTGATCATGCTCAACACCAGCCTCCACAACCCCAACGTGCGGGACAAGCCGGGCGTCGAGAGGTTCATCACCATGAACCGCGGCATCAACGACGGTGGCGACCTGCCCGAAGAGCTGCTCAGGGTGAGGTTGGGGTCCTCCCAGGGGCATCTGCCTCCCCCCCCCCCGGCATCGAGCACAGGCACCTCCTTCCCTTCCCGGCCCTCCTCCCTGCTGCCTCTGGCTCCTTCTGGGCCCCGCTTTCCTTGCTGTCACTGGGGAGTCTCACCCGGCTTCTCTGTTTGGGGCCCTCCTCTGTCCGGTGTGGCTGGGGGCCCCTCACATACACCCTTCTTCTCCCAGAACTTGTACGACAGCATCCGCAACGAGCCCTTTAAGATCCCGGAGGACGATGGCAACGACCTGACCCACACCTTCTTCAACCCTGACCGCGAGGGCTGGCTCCTCAAACTGGGTACGCCGCTGCCGCCCGGGGTGGGGGGGAGGCCCACGGGCGAGGTAGCCAGAGCGGGGGATGGGCCAGGGTGGGGGTGGGCTCTGGGGCCACCACCCCCCTCGTCTGGACGTAACTAGTTTTCTCCATCTCTCTCTTCCCTCCCCCCCCCCCAACCCGGGCCTGCCTGTCCTCTGCCCCCACACCCCCCCTCCATTTCACCACATGTGTCCCACTGTCTGTCTCTTGGTCTCTGCTTCTCTCTGTGTCTCTCGGGGGCGCCCCTCCCCGGCCTCCTCCTCCTTGCTGCCTGGTCCTGCCTGTTCTCCTGCCCTCTCCCCCAGGAGGTAGGTACCTGTTGGCCCTTCCATCCCCTGCCCCTGGCCCCGGCCCAGACAGGGGAGGCAGGAGGCAGCGGGAGCCAGGGACGTGGCTCGGGCCTGGCGTTGGAGCTTTGGGGGCGTGGGGCGGGTACTATGGGGATCCCGAGACCTGGTACCCAGGGCCTAGATGCAGGGAGGCCTCCCCTCACCCCCCAACCCCTCCTCTCCTCACCCCCCCCGCCTCCTCCTTAGGCCTCTGCTCTTCTGCCCTTTGCCTGTCCCTATGCCTGTCCCCTCCCAGACCCCTCCAGCCCCTGGCCTTCACCTGGCCCCCCCGCTGAGCCCGCCCCCGCCCCCTCCTTCCCTTACAGGGGGCCGGGTGAAGACCTGGAAACGGCGCTGGTTCATTCTCACCGACAACTGTCTCTACTACTTTGAGTACACGACGGTGAGGGGGCTGTGGAGGGTGGGATGCTGGGATCCTCGTGGTTGGGGGCCTGTGGTAGAAGGTGGCTGGGGGGCCCGGTTGCCCGGGGCCCCAGGACTAAGCCTCCTCTGGTTTGGCAGGACAAGGAGCCCCGGGGGATCATCCCCCTGGAGAACCTGAGCATCCGGGAGGTGGAGGATCCTCGGAAACCGGTAAGTGTATGCCAGCCCCTCTGCCCCCCTCTGCCCTTCTCCCCTCTCTGTCCCCATGGGTCCCCCCTGCCCTCTGCACCCCTGAGGCTCACCTGTGCCCCCTTTGCCCCCCAGAACTGCTTTGAGCTCTACATCCCGAACAACAAGGGGCAGCTCATCAAGGCCTGTAAGACAGAGGCCGACGGGCGCGTGGTGGAGGGCAACCACATGGTCTACCGCATCTCGGCCCCCACGCAGGAGGAGAAGGACGAGTGGATTAAATCCATCAAGTAAGGGGCATGCCTGGAACTGGGGGCTGGGGTGGGGGCCCTCATCCCCGCTGACTTCTGCCTCCCCGCCCAGGGCCGCAGTCAGCGTGGACCCCTTCTACGAGATGCTGGCGGCCAGGAAGAAGCGGATCTCGGTCAAGAAGAAGCAGGAACAGGCTTGATCGCCCCCCTGCCGCCCCCGCCGACCCCCTTCTCCCCCATAGGCAATAACCCAACTGCCCCCACCCTGGCCCCTGGCCCTGCCTTCCACTTATTTATTGGGGGCTGAGGGGCCGGACCCCTGGGTGCCCCAGTGCCCTTTCTTGGGGCAAAGGAGAATTTTCTACGCGTGGTTTCTCTTCATTTATTTGTAATTAATTCATTATTATTATTATTATTAATATGACGACGGTTATTGTTATTGTCTAAGCTGTAACAGTGTGATGGGGTGGGGCAGGAGAGGCTGTGGCCCCTGGCGGAGTGGTGCCAGGCCCACCCGACCATTCAGAGTTGTCCCCTACCCTGCTTGAGCCCCCTGCCCACAGTTTCCACTTGTGCTGGCGGGGAGACCTCCCTCCAGGAACCTTTGAGGGCAGGAGCGCAGCCCCTCACCCAAACCCAGTGAGCTTGGCTCCTCCAACAGTTGAGGATCCCCTCCCCCCCACCCCAAAGAGGGATTCCAGAACCTGGAGGAGAGGGCTAAGGAAGCGACCCCCAGGGGTCACTGGAGAGGGCGCCTAGTGGGCCCCTGACTTGTGGGGATCAGACTCAGGCCTCCCCAGGAGGCTGGGGGAGACTCCAGACCTGATCTCTGCCATCTCCGGCAGCTGGCTGAGGGCAGGGTCTGCCCCCCAACCTAGGCACTTTGGGGAGCCCTGTGCAGAGACTGGAGCGATGTGTTCAGTCCTTTCAAACTGCTAGCTGAGCAGAGGAGAAAGATGGGGAGGAGAGTGGGGAGTCATGACCCCCAGAAAGGACCAAGGACAGATGAGCCCTGGCACCCCCAGACCTCCCACATCAGCCCCCCCAAACACACACACACTCAGCCTTATCTCCAAAAAGTTGTCTGTCTTTTTTTAAATAACATGAAAACGGACATCTCTGGCCTTGGGCCCAGGGAGGGGGAAGGAATGGGGCAAGGGGGGAGTGGGGGCCTAGGCCCCTCCGTGCCCCGAGGGGAGGTAGGGCTGGGTAGTCCCCCCAAGTCCTGAGGTGCCCCATGGGGTCGGTCTGTGATCTGTGGGGTGGAGACCCCTGGGGTGGAGACACAGGAGAGTCCTGAGGGCTGGGGGTGGGGCTGGCATCCACCTCCTCTCACTCAGCTCCAGGGGGCTGAGGCACGCTGGGTGGGGGGACAAGTTCTGGAGGGCTGGGGGGAAGTGAGCCCCGACCTCCTGTTTGGCACCCAGGGGAGGAGGGCTGGGGCCCAGCCTCGGGGGCCTCTCCAAACTCAGCAACTCTGTCTCCATCTCCTCTCGCCCCCTCTTCAGGAGGGCCTGGCAGGTCGGGGCCCGCAGGTTGGGGGCCCGGTGGGTGAGGGCCTCTGGGCATCAGTTCTCCACGGGGCCTGAAGGGAAGAGCAGTGGGGTCAGACTTGGGCTGGGAAGCCGAGGACCAGCCCTCCCCTAGCAGAGAAGCTCCAAAGTCCCAGGCTCAGCCCCTGGCTGCCCTTTCCACTGAGTCTCCTGGAGCTTCCTCCCATCCTCACTGTCCCGATGGTTGGGAAGACAGGGTTTTAGGCACTGCACCTCAGTCTCCCCATCTGGGTTGCAAGCTCCAAACCTCTGCCTTCCCGTCCTCACCCACTCACCCACAATCAGCTGAGCTGGCCCACCAGGCTCCCCTAGTCTCTCTCACCCATCCTTCCCTCCCTTCTCTTCCCGTTGCCTTAGTCCATCTGTCCTCGTGACCATCCCTCCCTCCCCTCCTTGCCCACCCATCCCCCCCTCCTCGCCCATGCTCACTTGAAGACACTATAGACTCAAATTCAGGCTCTTCCCACAGCACTTGGGTCTTGCCAATCCATGTGCCAGACTGGCTGTGCCCACTCTGCTCCTGCCCATTCCCATGCCCTTCTGACCACCCCATTCTCCTGAAACTGGGAGTAGAAATTACCTGCGGGGCAGACGGCGTCTGGAGGCCTGGCTGGGGGCCCTGGGGTCTCCAGTGCAGGTGAGACGGAGAAGCGGGAGAAGCAGAGTGGGGGGCCTGGTGGGGGGAGCAGGGGGAAATCCTCCCCCCACTCGAAACTGCCTCCTAAATTTTGGAGAAGAGAACTTCGTCTGTTCAAATTCTCAGGCCCAGCAGCCCCCTCTCCCACCCCATCGTGCAATTCTCTTCTCCCCTTTCTTACCGAAGCCGCTGTCGGGGAACCCATCTCCAGGGCTGGGGGGATGGGGAGGTGTCGGCGGGGCTGGGGGTGTCGAAGGGTCCGGGTCCCCCTCGGGGGGAGCCTGGACGCTCAATTCGTTGGTCGGGGTCTCCTGGAATAGCCATGGGGCACAGGTCAGAGGATGGGGGAGCAGGAAGATCCCCAACCCAGCAGAGCCTTCCCCCCACCTTCCACAGGACGCCCCAACACACATACACACACACACACACACACACACACATACACACACACACACACACAGAAACAGTCAACTTTCCCGATTCTAGGAATTATCGGCCAATCAAGGCCATCTCCCTTTCCCCTTATTCTTTGGGTCTTGGCTTCAGTGGCGAAGAGACCTTAGGGATCCTCCGGGCCAACCCCTTCACTTTACAGATGAGACCACTGAGGCAGGGAGCTTAAGCGACTAGCCTGGGATCACTGATAATGAGGCCCGGGGTGGGACTCGAACCCAGGTCTCGGACTGGCAGTGCAGCGCCCGGCTGCCTCCCCGGCCCCCGGGGCGCACCTGGTCGAAGAGGTAGACGGTCACGTCCCCATGAAAGGAGACCATCTTGCGCTTCCGGTCCAACTCCAAGCTCTCCTCGGCCTCGTCGGCCCCTCGGGGCGACTTGAGGAGCCCCCGGAGCGGGCGGCTCCGGTCCCCGTCGGCACTGCTCACCACGATGGGCACCGGGGCTGCCCGGCCCCTCCCAGGGCCCCGGGCCGATGCCTCCTCGCCCTCCTCCGCGGCCGCCCCGTCGTCCTCCTCCTCCTCCTCGTCCTCCCCGTCCTCCAGCAGCCCCAGGGCCCCCGGGCCGCCGGCCTCCGCGCCAGGGACCCCGGCGTCCCCAGCCTCCCAGGGGGGCCGTCGAGGGCCCGGCCCCGGGAACGGGGTAAGAGAGAGCGGTGGAAGGGCCAGCGACAGGCGAGACAGCTTGGCTGGGGGGCGGGGAGAGAAGGGAGACATAACTAGACAGATACCCCTATGGCCACCGGCTCCTTCCACCAGACCTTTGGTGGGTTTCTGGGGTCCCCAGAGAGAAGCCCTTTTACACAGGAAACTGAGACCCAGGACTCGAGCGCACCCCAACCTTGGCCCTGACTGAATTTCCCCACCCTTCCATCCCAAAACTTTGCCCTGGCATGAGCCCGTGCCAGGCCCCAGTCTTTCTGCTTTGTGACCCTGCTGCTGACCACAAGACCCCTGGTGCCATCCGGCAGGAGAGCTTGGTTACATCTCCACTGGCAGCTCCAGACCCGGGGGCCCCTCAGACCCACCTTTGAGACCAGGAGGAGCTGTTCTCATCAACCCCCTTTCACAGAGGAGGAAACTGAGGTCAAGGCAAAGCAGTTTGGCCAGTCACCAAGCGAGCCCAGAGGCCTCTTTGGGGCCAGGGAAACCAGATCACAACCCCCCCAGGACCTTTCGCCCATGCCCCTGTCATTTCCAAGTGGGCATTCATTCAGAAATAGGCACAGAACCAGGGAGAGCGGTGGAGAGCGGTAGAGAGCAGAGAGGTTTGACTGGGAGTCAGAAGATTTGAGTTCAAACCCAGTCTTGGACACTTACTGGGCAAGTCACTTAACCTGTCTGCCTCAGTTTTCTTATCTGTGTAATGGAAAGAGCAAATGAGCTCTGTGCTTTGGGGGGGGCTTAACAAATGGTTGTTCCCTTCTCCCTCCCCCCCCCCCACCATTTGCTGCAGCCTGCTCTCTCCTACTGGACTTGTCCCTCCATCTACCTCCCCTTACCTGGTGATGTCCTGCCCTCTCTTGACCCTACCTCAGTGATTGCATTGGCTTCAATGACCATTTTGCTTAGGACTCCTTGATCCATACACCCAGCCCCACATGGCCAACTGTCTATCAGACCCTCTGAACCCGACTTCCCTTCCCTAGGAATCTCAACTCAACATGTCAGAAATGGAACATTCCCTCCCCCACCCAATTCTGCTAACTGGCCTTATTTCTGGCAGACCCCTAGCAACCCTGCAGTTACCCCAGCTCACAATCCCAGGTAGTGCTACTGATGGTCATAGGACTGGGGAGTTAGTGTGGTCTGAATTTAAAACTCATCTCAGATGCATACTGTGTGACCTTAGATAAGTCCCTTAACCTGTTTGCTTCAGTTTCTTCATCTGTAAAATAAAGGTGATGGATTTAATGGTCTCCAAGACCCCATCTCCCATCTTGACACCCCACTTTAACTCCCCACCCCACTACCATCCAAGTGGTTGCCCAATCTTGTCCTTTTTAACTCTCCCACCCCCCTCTCCCCCTCTCACAGAGCCACCACCCTGTACCAAGTCTCTCAGTCCTCCCTTCTTGATGGCCTCCTCATTGATTACCTGACCTCTGCCTCAATAGACTCCATCTGCTGATTGCCTCTAGGCTCTGTCAATCAACTACCATTTATCAATTAGTTCTGTGCCAAGTACCCCATGGGGCACACCCTGGCCCCAACCTACCCTTCCAGCCCCATTGTCTATTGCTGTCCTTCACACTTCCAGGCAAACCTGCCTTCGTGTCACTCTTCACATAAGACCTTCAATCTCCCATCACTGTCTTTGCCCAGGCTGTGCCTCCTGCCCTGAATGCACTCTCTTCTCCCTCACTCTCCTCTTAAAATCCCTAGAGTTCCCTCCACTGTGCAGCCTCATCACCCTCTGGCAGATTATCTTGTAGCTGCTCGTGTGTGTGTGTGTGTGTGTGTGTGTGTGTGTGTGTGTGTGATATAGCTGCCCACACATGTTACGGGTACTTGTCTCCAAATATGGATCTACTTCTGTGGGTAGGTTATATCTAAACCTACTCCATGTGTATTACACATGCTTAGGTGCACGTGTGTATGACCTGTTATATACACAAGGACACACATGAACCTCATTGTAGCTCTGCTAAAGTACATGCTACCCACATGGCTACTTATGTGTGTATCATATGCCCTTACATGAGCATCCTATTGTATTTGAGCCTACTTCATGTGTATTACACATGTCTAGATACATACAAGTATTTGTGTATGACTTGCTACATGCATAAGGACACACATGAACATTAGGTGTAGCTCTGCTAAAGTGCATTATCTGTGCATCTGCTTATTATATGCACTTTACATGAACATCCCTTGTATCCAAGCCTACTTCATGCATATCACACATGCTTAGATGTGCATGTGTGGCCCTGTTGTGCACACAATGACACATATGAACATCATGTGTAGCTCTGCTAAAATGAAAATTATCTGCACAGCTACTTATGTATTATATACACTTACATGTACATTCCATTGTATCTGAGCCTACTTCATGCATATCGCACATGCTTATAAGTGCATTATGACCTATTACATGCATGACACACAGAAACATCATGGGTAGCTCTGCTCAAGTGCATGTTACTCGTGCCTCTACTTGTGTGTATCATATGCACTTACATGAGTACCCACGAGCCCATTACATGGACATCCACAGACACAGTCATTACAGAGCATTGCATGTGTACCCAGTGAAATAAATCATGTCTACTTGTATGCATACTGTAAATACATGTGAGCATCTCATAATATTCCTGTCTAATTCTATGATGTTATGTGTGTGTGTGTGTGTGTGTGTGTAGATGACCCACGTACCCATGGAGACACCACACATAATTCACACAGGTTTGCTTATGTTTCTGTGTGCACTACAGATACACACATGAACAGCCAATTGTGTGTGTTAGTTCTCATGTAGATCACACACACTCAAATGCATGTTGTAACCACAGGCACATTCCATGCACCTTCATACACATGTACATCGGGTGAAGAATATGATGTTATCTGCATAGATGTGTGTAATGTGTGTTTACATGGACATCTAATTACATTTATGTCACTTTCAAATATATTATACATACACACACTTCCATATATGATGTTCAGATGTCTATATGTACCCATGGAGATCTTACATGCACAACCACACACGTGCATATTCTACATGCTTCCATCAACATAATTACACGTGGGTCTACTTCCATGTATATTCCATGCGTGTGCCTATAGATGTGCATGTATGCACATTGGCACATTGTATGCACACACTCATGTAGGTTATATTACATTATACGTGCATCTAATGAATATGTTGTATCTATTTAACATCTAATTATGTGGGTGTGTGTCTCCTTCCACGTACACTACGTGTGGTTCAATGCCGGACACATGGACACATCACATCCACGTATGTACTTGTTTGCTTGTATGCTGAATATGCCTATACAAGCACCCAATTAGATGTCTGTTGCAAGTACCCATAGACACATCACATGTATACCCACATGCACGTGCACCTGATGCATTATGGCATGTATGGGTCTATGTATGTGGTATGTGCATATCTAATTCCATGCATGTCTACTTCCAGATCTAGGCAAACCCACTCACAAGGATGACACACCCACTTACATGCAGATTGCACATGTGTGTGCTCATTTGCATATTGTGTGCATTTCCATGTGTGTTGCTTGCGCTTCTCTCCATCGTCTCTGTACATATGGTTATGTGCCCCATACAGGCACATACCCCAGATGCTCACACATCAACACCTCATCTCTCCCATCATCCCTTCCCCTTTTTATCCTGCCAGTTCTCTGTGTCTGGCACATGGAAAGGGTGGGTTGCTAGTGCGGGTTGCTAGTGCGTGCTGAATTGACTTCAGCATCAGTGACTCACACTGAGCTTGTGGCTCACTAGTACCTTCAGATTTTTCTCATGGAAGCTGTAGCTAGTTTCCCCTGCTGTAAAAAAAGAAGCTGATTTTATCAGACTGGATGAAATCTGGCCTATTGATCAGCTCCTCAGATGGCTCTGGACCCTCATCCAACACAGTAACCCTGGTTTCATGCTGCCCTGGTATCGATCTTGCTTCCTCCCCGTGTCTGGTCAGCCCCCTACTCCTTCTCTTTCCCCATCTCCATGCCTTCCTCCAAAGAACCAGCCTGGGGAGCACTCAATTCCCTCCCAGGATCTCAGCTTCCCCATCTGTCAAAGGAGGGGCTTTGACCTAGTTCCCACTGGCCCCCTGGCTCAGAACCTCCAAGACCTTCCCTATTCCTGCTCCCTGCCATGATGGGTCGGAGGGGTCTCCTGAGAAACCAGGCCACCCCTGCTCTTGGGCCCATTGAGGCAGAACAAGGAAAGAAGAGGATGAGGGGAGGAGGCAGATTTGGCTTGACACAGGCAAGCCCCTGACCCAGAGACTGTCTGTCCTCTGTCAAGGGGAGGGTTGTCCCCAACCCACTGGTCCATTCAAGGTCTGCCCCACAGGCTGGACGGGGGTGCTTTCCCATGATGGGAGAACAGAGGACCACCTTGGCAGGTCAATCTTCCAGCTGGGAGATTCTGGGCACTTTAAGGCCAAGAAGTTCAAGAGATGGGATGTGAGGGGGACATCCAAGGTCACCCCCAGTCCCTGCTCACCTTTGATCTGCTCGCTGCTCCCCGGTGGTGGGCCCAAATCCAGGAAGAGCCGAGGCATCTCGGGTCCCTTCCTCCCCAGATGGGGGGGGTCCCCGTCTCCGCCGGTTTCCACGACGCCGTCTGCCGGGGCGCCTGGGTCCCCGGCGTCTCCCTCGGGTGCCGGTGCCTCCCGGGGCAGGGGAAGCACTGGCTCCGGCCTCCGCTGCTCCGGCCTCGTCTCGCCGAGGGGCACGGCTCCTCCGTCCCCGCCGCCTACGGGTCCTGCGTCTGGGGCCTTCCCTTGGCCCTCCGGAGCTTGAAGCCCATTCTCGGGGCCCGTTCTCCCAGGTCCTGGGGGGGCTCTCCTCCCGCTCCTTGGAGCTTGCCCTCCACTCTTGGGGACTGGCTCGCTGCTCCCCGGGCTCCTGGCTGGACTCCCGATACTGGGAGTTTGCTCCCTGCTCCCTGGGACTGGTTGATCCCCATTCTCCAGAAATCTCTCCCCATTCCCTAGGGCTCTCTCCTCCGGGATCCCTAGGGCTCGATCCCCAAACTCGGGGATTTTCTTCCCACTCCCTGGGGGTCTCTGCCCCCCATTCTCCAACACTTTCTCCCTGTTCTCTGGGGAAGTCTGGTTCCCATTCTCTGACACCTTCTCCTTGCTCCCTGGGGGGCTCTGCACCCCATTCTCCAGAGCTTTCTCCCCGCTCCTGGGGGGCCCCTGCACCCCATTCTCCACCACTGTCTCTCTGCTTCCCGGTGGCCTCTGCTCCCCGTTCTCCACTAGCGTCTCTCTCTTTCCTGGGGGTGTCTGCCCCCCGTTCTCCAACAGCTTCTCCCTGCTCCCTGGGGGTCTCTGCCCCCCGTTCTCCAACACTGTTTCCCCGCTCCCCGGGGGGCTCTGCACCCCATTCTCCGACACTTTCTCCCTCTTCCCGGGGGCTGCCCTTCCTGCAAGGCCCAGGACTTTCTCCCAGCTTCCCGGGACTACCTGGCTTCCAGTCTGGGGGCCCTGAAGGCCCTTCCCTGCCTTTGCTGGGGCTGCTCTGTCCCCCAGCACGTTGCGGGTCACGTCTTCCCTCAAGGACAGCAGGAGCTGTTCGGTGCTCACCTGGACCAGGAAGCCCGGGAGAGGGCCCGGGTCGGGGGGTGGCCTGGGGGCTCCCGGGTCGGGTGGCTCGGGGGGAGCCCGGGGCCGAGGGACCCCCTCCTCCTCGGCTGCCCCCCCACCTGGGAACGCCCCCTCGGGGGAGAAGGGGGTCTCCGTCTCGTAGCCGCTGTCCCCCGGCTTGGGGCCCGGAGACGAGAGGCCGGATCCTGGGCTGCCAAGTCCCGAGGGGGCATCGGGTGATTCTGCTGGGTCTGGGAGAGCCCGAGAGGGAGGAGGGGGCAGGGCGGGAGGTGGCGGCGGCAGGGGAGGGGGGGCCGGGGGGGGCCCCCGCCCGGGGTACTGGGGCGCCGCCGCCCCCATCAGGGGGTCCAGAAACTCGGGGGGGGCCGAAGAGGGGGGGGGCAGAGGGAGGTCAGTCAATGACCCCCGCTCAGCCCGAAGCGAGGAGTCATCCTCGGGGGGGTTGGGGCAGCCGAGGGCCGGGTGACCCCCCCAGCCAGACACCATCTCCCCCCGCTGGAGCGGGAGACAGGAGCAGGGCCCGTCGTGGCTACAGAGAGGGCAGGGGAGGGGACCCCGGCGGCTTCGGCGCCCCCCACTGCTGCTCCCCTCCCCCAGGGAGCTCTCCTCTCCTTCCTCCTCCTCCTCCTCCCCCCAGGGGGCCGCACCTCGTTCCCCCAGCACCTCGGCAGGGTCCCCGGCTAGGGTCTCTCCCGCTCCCCGGCCTTCGGGGTCCCAACCGCTGAGCAGAAAGCTACCAGATGCCTTTGGAGGGAAGGAGCGCGCAGGGGGGAACAGCGGGGAGGCCCAGGTCTCCGCCACGAGCTGGGGGACCTCAGCAGGGGCCGGGGCCGTCTGGGGGGCCGGGACGCCCGGATCCAAGGGGTCCCAGTCATTGGGGAAGAGGGGCTCCGGGGGGGAGCCGTGATCCTCCAGACGGATATAGTACTCGCTGCCCACGGAGGGGCTCCGGGCACTGATGACCGGGAGGACGCTGGGGGTGGCCAGGGCCTCATAGAAAGGGTTCGAGGGGACAGCCTGGGGGCCGGGGGGAGCAGAGGCCGGTTGCCAGGGAGCCGCCCCGCCACCCCCCCCGCGGCCGGCCCCCCGCCTCGCCTTTTCCCACAGGCACTCGAGGTTGAGGCCTCGGCTACTCTCAGTGACAGTGAGGACATCATCGGGATCAGAGCCCGGAAAGCCATCGAGGAGGGGAAAGGGTGAGGAGAGGGCTGTGGGCCTTGGGGGGGCAGGAGGGGCCGGCCAGGGCCAGGGGAAGGGAGCATCTCGGGGTGGGGGGGGCGGCGGGGGCGGCGGAGGTCTGGGGGGTCGCTCAGAGAGAAGGTAGGTCAGCTGCAGCTGCAGGTCAGAGGCCGAGGGGCGCTGGGCAGGGGGACGCCAGCAAGACTGGAGGACATCATACCTGGGAAGGGGCCAGTGGAGACCCAGGGAGACGGAGAGCCCGGAGAGAGGAACCGGGGAAACCGAGGCAGAGCCAGAAAGATGAGCAGTTCAGAGAGGGGACCCAGGGAAACCGAGGCAGAGTCAGAGAGATGAGCGGATCAGAGAGGGGAAACCGAGGCAGAGCCAGAGAGATAAGCAGGTCAGAGAGGGTTACCCAGGGAAACTGAAGCAGAGCCAAAGAGGCTCAGGTCAGAGAGGGGAACTGGGGAAACTGAGCCAGAGAGATGAGCCACTTTGGAAAACCAAAGCAGAGCCAGAGATGCTCAGGGTTGCAGAGGGAAATCAGGAAATGGAGACAGGGGCAGAGAGATGAGCGGGTCAGAGAGGGGTCCAGAGGAGGCCCAGGCCAGAGCTAGAGGGGAAATCAGGGGAGAAAGGGAACCTGGGAGTGAGGAGAGAAGGAGGGAGAGGATGAGAGCAGGAGGAATCTGAGCAGAGGCAGAAAGAAGCCTGAGTCTCCCAACTTGCTGAACAGATGGGCTGAGTGCTTGGTCCCCTCTGCCCTCAGTTTCCCTCTCCATGACAGGTGGGGCTTGGAGGCTGGGAAGGGCTGAGGAGAGGGCGGGGGTCCAAGCCCCCCACTCACCAGTAGTCCCCATAAGGCAGCTTGAGCCTGGGCCGTGCCAGTTTGACGTGCTGCTGCCGAATGACGAAGGCCAACACCTCCTCATCGGAGAGGTGGCGATAGGGCTGCGTCCCGAACTCAAAGAGCTCCCACAGTGTCACCCCCAGTGACCTGGGAGGGGTGCCGGAGACCAAGGTCAGTAGGGCTCCCCCAAGAGCCTCAGGTGCCTTCTCCCCACCCCCTGGCCCAGTAGCCCAGCTCACCAGACATTGCTCTCCTTGCTCTGGTCCACCACCATGAAGGTGCCGTGGATCTCCCCCAGAAGTTCAGGGGCAGCCCACCGCAGGGGGATCCACAAGCGCTCCGGTGTCAGGTAGTAATCTTCCTGGAGGGGGAGAAAACCAAACCGAGTCCCAGCACCCTGAAAGACCTTGCCCAAGGTCAAGCCATAGGCAGCAACAGTCTGTTAGTCAATCAATCACCCAGCATTTATTAAATGCCTCTTGTGTACTAAGCTCTCCCCAGGTCAGGATCCCCCAAACCCTCAAGCTCCCACACACCTTGTAGTTGCTGTGAGAGAGACCGTAGTCCCCAATTCGAACCGTGAGGTCAGAGGTCACAAGACAGTTCCTCAAAGCCAGGTCACTGGGAAGGGAAGCCAGGGACCATGAGGAAGCCCCTCCCTCCCCCACCCCCAGACCCCTCCCCAATCTTCTCCTTGCCCCAGCCATCCAGCCTACACTCCCTTCCAAATCCTGGAGAGCTCCAAGCATTCCAGGGCATCCTCCTCTTTTTTACAGATGAAGAAACTGAGGCCCCAGATAATTGGGGGTCCCACATTTGGTCCCAGACTGGTCCCCCACAATGGGGGTCCCAGATAATTGGGGTTCTCATAATTGGTTGTCATCAGACAGAATTTGAAACCAGTGGCTCCAACCAGCTCCACCCCCTCCTCAGACCCCCTTCCTTCTTCCCCCTCCCCTCTCCCACCTCCTCCTTCCCCACCCCTCCCCCTGGTTCCCTCCTTCCCTTCCCCCTCTCTCCTCACCCCCTTCTCCTTCCCCTCTCTCCTCCCCCCTCCTCAGACCCCTCCCTTCTGTCCCTCCTGCTCTCTCCTCCCCACAATGCTCCCTGACTCTCCCACCTGCCTTTCCCTTTCCGGCCTCACCTGTGCACGTAATTGTGGGCATGAAGGTGGGCCAGCCCTCGGGCGATCTCCAAGCCCATTCGCTGCAGAGTGCGCAGGTCTCGGGGAGGCAGCTCCGGGGAGAGACCCTCTGGGGGCCTCTGGGCCCTCAGGTAGCGTTTCAGATCTCCCTGGGGAATAGGGAAAGGGGGCAGGGTCAGCAGGGCTCCCCACCTCCCAAAGATCCACCCAATGATCCCTGGGCTCTTGGACTCTGGAGCAGAGCACCCCTGCCCGCAGGGACCCCAGAGCAATCTCTCAACGTTTCTGGTTATTTGCTCCCTATCGACAGGGGGCCGACCTCAGTGGTGACCTCCAGCACCCCCCAAAGTCTCTACTGCATGACCCCATTGAGACACAAGAGGGCAACCCACCAGTTGGCAGAACTCCATAATGAGAAGAAAGGGTAGAGTCTCAGCACACAGCCCCAAGCACTGGAGAACATTGGGATGATGCAGGCTCCTGTTGGGGGGGGGGGGTTATCAGACGATGAGTCAGGGGCCCCAGTGGCTCTCCAGCTCCTGGGGCAAGCATGAAGCTCCCCCTGCCCCCATACCCAGTAGATTAAAGGCTGAATGTACCCTCCAGGGCCCAGTGGGGGAGGTAGGGAAGGACCCTATCAGGAACCTCCCCCCATCCCAGAATCCACTTGCTGGCTCTCACCTTTTGATCCAGATCCAAAAGTCCAGCCCCTGTCCACAGCCAAGGAACCCACCTCCCAGCTCTTGGACTAATTCTGGAACCCTCTGAAGATAAGTGGACTCTCCTCCCTCCCCCACCAAGCCCTGCTACAGCATCCTCTGGGAGGCCGCCCAGAGCCTGACCCTTCAGCCCATGTTACCTGTAGGGCTGAGCCTCCGAGAGAAACTTGCGCTGCTCCAGAGGGCCGGCGCTGACCCTCAGCTCCTTCACCACCACCTGGGCTGGGCTGAAATCGGAGAAGATCTCTCCCAGAATGACCTGGGTGGGATGGAGGTGGCCATCACCCTGGGTTCTTTCTCCTCTTCGAGGGCCTCCCCCCTCATCCTGACAGCCCAGATCCCATTGTCCCACACCATCCCCAGGCCCGGCCACATGGTGGGGAATTCATCTTGAGTGATGGGTCTTGCCTTGGATCCACCCACCCCTGCTTCCCACCACCCAGCCAGAGACTCACGAGCAGAGAGGCAGATGGACGGAGGGGCTGATGGAGGGATGGACACACGGACGTGTGGACAGCTGGGCGGCGAAACAGAGCAGCCGATGGAGGGATGGAGGGAGAACTTGACGGACAGATGAGGGGACGGGGGGATGGGATGAGTGGAAGGGAAGGGGAAGAACAGGAGAAGGAAGTTGGACCCTAGCCTGGGAAGGTGAGGACAGAGAGACAGGAGGCAGGAGAGGGGGTCAATTTCTTAAGCTCTCTGGCCTCGGTTGCTCTTTTGTAAAATTAAGGGATTGGATGAGATTGGCTTTTCCAGCTCTAGAGTCCTGTGATCCTGCTAGGTGGATAGCAATTGGGAAGTGAGAGATACAAGGATTGGAAATAGGGGGTCATGGAGAGATGGGGGACAAAAGAGGGGAAGGAGGTGGAGGAGCCAGCAGGACAGAGATGGCAAGGGCTAAGAAGGTGGGATGGCAAGGAGCTGGACCAAAGGAGAGTAAGCAGAGGGGGCTCCAAGGGACCCCCAAATCCAGCCCCCACTGGCCCCACTCACTTTCCCAAACCAGCCACTGCCGATTTCTTGTAGATAGCTGAGGTGCTGCCGGCTCAGGCCCAGAGGGGTGCCCAGGTCTAGGGAAAGACAGGGAATGAGGGGTTCCAGACCCCCAGGACTTCTCTTTTGCTTCTCCGCCCCCCCCCCCACCGCAGCCAAGCAGAATCCACTGAAGAACACCCTTCTAGTTTCAGTCCCCTCCCTGACCATTCCTCATTGTAGCAGTTGGCTGGCCTTGGTTCTGGCCCTGGGCAGTGGGCACTTTCTGTCTGTTACCTGACCGGGCCGGCTGCGGGGCAGGCATTGGCAAGGAGACCTCAGCCAGTGGAAGGATGTAGACATCGGGGAGTGACTGGGAAGAAGAAGTCTCCTCCGCAGGGGGTGTGTACTCTCCGGAGCACTCTTCTCCTTCTGGGTTCTCAAACTCCTGGGGTTCCAGGATACAGAGTAGAGGTGAGGGGGGGCTACTAGTGATACCACACTGCACACCTTGGGATACTCCCACACTCCTCCGAGAGGAGCACCCTCCCAACCTCCTGCATGCTCCCAGGTCCTCAAGGAAGGGGCAAGGGGAAGGGCAAGAGGCCTCTCTACACACAGCCCCCCCTTTCACCTTGAAGCCAACATCCCCCCGTTTGCAGCAGAGACAGGTGAGGAGAAGGAAGACAAAGGCCAAGAGTCCAGAGCAGGAGATGAGGACCACAGCGTAAGGGGGAGCCAAGGGACCCTGGCCTGGGAACAGTCCATCTGGGATGGAGGGAGGAGAGGAGGAAAGAAAAGGTAAGAACCCAGAGTCCACTCTCCACCGAGGTGGGGTGGGGTGGGTGGGGGGTGACTGGGTGGGTGGGGGACATTCTTCTCCTCCCACGGGTACCACCCCCTCTCTGGCTGCTGCCCAGGTACAAACTACAACTCCCATGCTGCTCTTCTGTAGAATAGCCAGGGGTATTGTGGAAGCTGGGGGTCTGGGGTCTCATCAGGTGGCAGGATTTCAGAGACAGCTCTCCAGTTGGATCAATGGGCTAAGAAGGGGGTCTTCCCTGCCTCTCCTCCCCCCAACACCCCATTTCTCCTGTTGAAGATGGCATGTTCTGGGGAAGGGGACTAGTGAGGGAGAGGAAGGGTCAAGGTTAGCTCCCTTAAACCCTTGACCCTGTCCCCTTCATCTTGTGGGGCCTTTCCCACCCTCTCAGCTGGTGCCTATCAGAGACTACAACTCCCGCAGTACTGTGGAGCCAATAGCTATTCAAGAGAGCATATGTAAGGTAGAGGGCATCATGGGAATTGTAGTTTCAATCCTCCCCAGGTGGCTGGGTTGGGGGCAGCTCTCCCAGGTTGGGGGGAGGGGGCGCTCATCTTCATTCACATTCCCCATCCCAGGCCCCGGGTCCCATCCTCCCTAAGACTCTAGTCTAGTGTCTATTTGTGTTGAGGCAGGGAAGCGGGGATCCGACCCGATGGGGAAAGGGAAGAGGGGAGCAGGCCAGGCCCATCTCCATCAAAATTTAAGCTATTTCCTCCCCGGGTCCTGGAACCTGCCGGTGAAGGCCTCTCCATTATAGGAGCTGGGCTGGACGCTTTCTCTGATCCCTAGGTTATCCAGAAGTCGCGCCCCCCACCTTGAGCCCTCCCAAAGGCAGGGGCCCCCTACCCCACCCCCACCCCCTAGGCTCTGCCCGCACACCCCAGGCCCCTGGCTCCAAGACAGACAGGTGAGGGAGAAGGAGCTGGGGGATGAACGGCGGGGTGGAGACAAATAGATCGATGGGGAAGGGGCCAGGGGACAGCTGAGTAGACTCACCGGGATGGGCCGGGGTGGCCAGGCAGGAAGCAGAGAGAGCCAGGAGAACGAGGGGGCTGGGGGAAGGCATCTTGTCTAAGATGGAAGGGAGGAGGAGGAGGAGGAGGAGGAGGAGGAGGTAGGTGATGGTGGCTGGGGAGGGGGGGGGGGGTCCCCGGAGCTCTGGGGAGGGAGGAAGGGGAGGGGGGGAGACGGGTCCCTCAGCCCCCAGCCATGGGGACTCAAGCGTCCCTGGCCTCCCCCTGGCCCAGGGGAGGGGGACAGGAGGGACCGGACTGGGGGAGGGAGGGCTCAATGTATGGGCCCAGGCCGCCACAGGCCCCCCCTCTCTGTCCTACAGATAGCCGGATGAGGGGGAGGGAGAGACCTACGGAGGAGAGGAGCCAGGGAGCTGGGGTGGTTGGGGTGGGGGGGAGAGAGGGTGGGATTGTGGGGGGGTGGGGGGGCAGATGGATGGGGCCCCGCCCCCGACAGCAGCCGGGATTGGGGAAGCTGAGAGCCTGTCAGGAGGAGGGTAGGAGGCGGGAGGATGGAGGAAGGATGGAGGAGTTGCCATGGCAACCAGCTCCGGGTAGCATCAGCAACCAGGGCGGGGAGGGGATCGAGAAAGGAGGGGAAGAGAATGATAGAGACGGAGGAGAGGAAGATGCAGAGGCAAGCGCTGCTCAGACACACAGCCTGCATCACAAGCCAGCCGCCCCAAGAATGGCCGCTCAGACACATTCCGGACGAGCATGCCTTCAGGCATGGATGCACAGGCCACCCGGACCCTCACACCAGGCTGTACAGCCCCCCGGACTGAGGCCTTAATGTGCAGTCTACCAGGTCACAGAGACACACTCAGCCCACATCTCACAGGCACTCACTTCTCACTGACACCTCACCACAGGCTTCAGTATCTCTCTCTCTCTCTCTCTCTCTCTCTCCCCCTGTGTGTGTGTGTGTGTGTGTGTGTGTGTGTGTCTGTCTGTCTGTCTGTCTGTCTGTCTGTGTCTCTTTGTATCTCTGGCTCTCTGGCTCTGTCTGTCTGTCTCTCTCACTCTCTATCTTTGTCTCTCTATCTCTGTCTCTTTCTTGGTCTTTCTCAGTCTCTTTCTGTGTCAATCTTTCTATTTGTCTCTCTATCTCTATGTGTGTCTCTGTCTCTCCATCTCTCTTATAGATCTTTCTGTAACTGTCTCTCTCTTTCTGTGTCTCGTTCTCTTTGTCTCTCTTTCTCTTTTTCTCTCTGTGTGTCTGTCTCTGTCTCTTTCTTTCTCTGTGTGTCTCTCTTATAGTCGCTGTCTCTTTTTCTTTCTTTCTCCACCTCTTTGTGTCAATTTTTCTTTTTCTCCCTCCCCTTTTCTCTGTCTCCCCTTCTCTGTCTGTCTGTCTCTCTGACTCCCCTCTTTTTCTCTTTCTCTCTTTGTTTCTCTCTCTACACACACACATACCCACAAACCCACACCCACACAAAGACACAAGACATTCAGATCCCACAGACTCAGCACAAATATGCTCCATGTCCCCCTACATTCACACACACAAACATATATGCGCTCACATATCACAGACCCACATGTAGAAACATAAACAGGTAGAAAACACGTTTCCCTCTCCATGCATACCCATGTATCACAAAGAAACACAGACATGCCCTCTAACTCAGGACTCTGACTCTTCTCTACTCCCTCTCCCCTATTTTCCTTAGTGATCTCATCAGCTCCCAAGGATGTAATTACCATCTCTATGCTGATGATTCTCAAATCCACCCAACCTAATCCAGTCTCTCTGTTGCCCTCCAACTCCACATCTCCAATAACCTTTCAGACAACATGAACAAGATGTCCAGTAAACATTTAGACTCCACAGGTTTTATGTCCTTTCCTCTAAACCCTTCCCTTTTCCTTTGGTAGACACCCACCCTCCCTCCCAGACTCCCACCTGAGGTCTTCCTGGACTCCTCATTCTCTCTCATCTCCATATCCAATATGGTGCCAGTGCTTATTGGCACTTTAACCTCTGCAACATGTCTTATATACATTTCCTCTGGCACCTCCTTCATTAACTGTTGTGTGGGTTATTAAAACAGTTGCTAGGGGAGGGATTGCTGCTTCCAGTCTCTCCCCATTCTAATCTCTTCTCAGGGTTCAACCACATCACCCCCCTACTCAATAAACTCCAGTGGCTCTCTATTGCCTCCAGATACAACATTTTGTTTGACATTCAAAGTCCTGCATAACTTCACCCACTCTCCTTTTCCAGTCTTCTTACACCTTCTTCTCCAATGCATAATATTTGATCCAGAGCCATTGATCTTGTAATTATTCCCACTACTGACCCCCCTGGCTTCCTCTAAGTCCCAAAAGAAAACTCCTTTTCTCCTTTTCCACAGGAAACCTTCCCCAAATCATCTTAAACCTAGTGCCTTCCCTGGGTTATTATTTCCTTTTTATCATTTTAATTGCTTCCTTGGTCTGTATTTGGTTGCCTATTATGTCTCCCATTAGATTGTAAGTTCCTTGAGAGCAGATCATCTTTTACCTCTTAGCACAATCCCTAGCATGCAGTAGGTATTTAATGAATGTTTATTGATTGATAAAAAAAGTCACAATCAGGTACCTGAACAGTAAACACCCAGCCCTCAGAAATTCATTTACACACACACACACACACATACACACACACACACACACATACACACACACACACACACATACACACACACACACTCACATAGTGTTACCTTCCACTTTCCTTGGTGAAGCTCATAATTAAACTCCCCATCAGAGAGCCCAAAGCTCCCCTGGGGGATGGCAAGGGGTGAATGAGATGTCTGGATATCTGGGTCCCTAAGACCTCAGTGCAGAAACTGAGGCACAGTGTGCAGGACTGTGGAATATCTGTCTCCCATTGCTGGGGAAACAGGAGTCAGCTGGGGTAGGGTGGAAGTGGAGGTTCCTGCAAGGACCTGGAAGAAGGTGATGGGCTACACTCTCCAGTCCTCTGGTTTCTTCAGAAATCACAGAACTCCAGAGCTGGACAAGATCCGAAGGCTTAGAGAATTCTATCCATTTATTTTACAGATAGAAAAACTGAGGCCCAGAGGGGATAAGGACTTACTTTTTCCCCTGAGGTCAAAGAGCTGATCAGGGGCAGGTTGACAGTCCTGCCAAGACATCAGAGGCAGAAAGAACTATAACCACCATGCTTCATTGTTTTAGAAGTGGGGAAACAACCTTGGAAGAGTCCCTTTCCAGTTTCACACTTTATTTTCCCTCAGGTATTCTGTGGTCCAATGACTCTGGCCTCCTGCTGTTTCTTCCAAGAATCTCCATCCCCCATCTCTGAGCTAATGCTCTGGCTGTACCCAAGCATCCTGGGATGCTCTCTTCCTCCTCCTCTCCCTCCTAGTCTTGGCCTGGCCCCTTCAAGTCCCAGATAAAACCCACCTTCTCTAAGAAGCCTTTTCTGATTCTCCTTAATTCTGGTGTCTTTCCTCTGGGATTACTGTCTGTATCTTGTTTGTTCATCTTTATTCACTGATAGTCTCCTCCTTTAGACTGGAAGCTTCTCCAGGGTAGGACCTTAGTCTAGTACCTAACACTAGGTAGAATGCTCCTTGATTGACTTGCAGAGTTGGTGGTGCTAGTAGTGTCAAAGGAGAACTATTAGGGAAATATTTGTCTAGCCTTTCCTGCAATTTTTTAGGTGTTTTTTTTTTTGCAAGGCAATGGGGTTAAGTGACTTGCCCAAGGCCACACAGCTAAGTGTCTGAGGCCAGATTTGAACTCAGGGACTCCTGACTCCAGGGCCAGTGCTCTATCCATGACTCACAGAGTTGGAATCCCAGCCCTAATCTCCCTCTGAGAAGACCCCCAGCCCAGCTCCCACAAGAGAGATGTCTCTCTGCAGGACACCTCATCCTGAGGGATCGGATGTGTTCTCTTTGGTCCTCCCAGACAGACCTAGGAGCCAAGGGGAGAAGTGGCAAATTTAAGCTGGGTATTGGGAAAAAGCCCACACTGAGAAGTGTCCAAAAGGAGTCTGGGGAGGGCAGGACAAAGGCTGCACCCAGGATCAATGTGTACCAGTATGAGGACTTTTCTTTTGGGCACCACAGTCAGGAGGTTCCAAGCTGAAAGTAGGCTCTGGGGACCTTGAAGTCTTTTAAGTGGGCCAGCTTTGACCCAGATTCAGGAGTCCCAGCTCCCCTGAGGGGGGGGGGGACCCACCAACTTTTCTTTTGAGAACCTATGATTCTGAGTCCCAGAAGAAAGGGGTCCTGGGCCAAGGTCACCTGGGGACCACTGAACTTGGGAGAGGAATGGAACATGGGGGCCTGGGCTCTGCAGATGATGTCCCCACAGGTGACAGCTGGGAGATGCTACATTATGGGAGACTCAAGAAGCAAGTGGGTAGCTAGCCAAGGGGGCTGGCTGGTATCCCCTGGCTCATAAGATCTGCTAATACCAGGGTCTTTAATGGGAAACAAGTCTGAGAAAGCTGTGAGGAGTTAGGGCTGGGATAGGAATCCTCTGTAGACCGCTGAGTTCAATACCCTTATTTTAAGGAGAGGGCAACTGAGGCTCAGGGATCGGAAGTTAAATGCCAAGAGCTTGGTCTCCACCGCCAGTCAACTGCTATATTCAGCCGACCCCTCCCACAAGCTCTTGGGCACACCGCAGGCTCTTAATAAATGCTCATTGATTAATTGATTGGATTTTCTCCTTCTTAAGGGAAGTCAAAGCTCTCTGGCAGGCCCAGCATCCTCCCGTTCTAGAATCATCGAGTGACCTTGGGCAAGTCCCTTCTCCCCATCGGGACTCAAAGGTCACAGCAGAAAAAGAGATCCCTGGACCAAAGGAGCTGACCCGCTTCCTTCTCCCTCTGCCCCACCCTCCCCCATCAGGAGCTCCTCGGGTCGTCTCCTTCTAGGCAGGGGCTCTTGGCAGCAGGTGACTGGCACCAGCCAAATCCGCAACCTTGCCCGGGGCGGCCTGCCTTCTGTTCGCTGCAGGAGCTCCGGCCAATCAGCTCCGGCTCAGCCTCTGTGACGTCACCGGTCACCGGGCAGCCTCCTGTCAAGGCAGCCGGGAGACCGCAGGCCCGGCTCCCCTCTTCCACCACCCCAACATCCTAAATGGCGCCCCTTGATTCCCCCGGAGGGGGGCGGGAAGCCTGTGAGAGGAGAAAGGGAGAGGAGAAACACAGAGACCCAGAGAGATGAAGGGAGAGACAGAGATGGAGAGACAGAGAAAAGATACTGAGAAGAGGGGTGGGGAGAGAGACAGAGAGAGAGATCAGAGACAGAGAGAGAGAGAGACAGACAGAGACACAGACAGAGAAACCAGAGACAGAGAAAGAGAGACAGAGAGACCAGAGACAGAGACAAAGACAAAGACCAGAGACAGAGAGAGAGAGAGACAGAGACAGAGACAGAGAGACCAGAGACAGAGAGAGAGAGACAGAGAGACCAGAGACAGAGAGACAGAGAGACCAGAGACAGAGACAAAGACAAAGACCAGAGACAGAGAGAGAGAGAGAGAGAGAGACAGAGACAGAGAGACCAGAGACAGAGAGAGAGAGAGAGAGAGAGAGACAGACAGACAGACAGACAGACAGACAGACACAGAGAGAGAGACAGACCAGAGACAGAGAGAGACAGAGAGAGAGAGAGACAGAGAGAGACAGAAAGAGACAGAGATAGAGAGAGGAGAGAGGAGAGACAGAGATAAAGAGACAGAGAGACCAGAGACAGAGAGAGAGAGAGAGAGAGAGAGAGAGAGAGAGACAAGCAGACAGACAGACAGACAGGGAGAAAGGGAGGGAGACAGAGACAGAGAAAGAAAGACAGATGGAGAGAGAGAAAGGAGAGGGAGTCAGAAAGGCAGGAGAGAGGAAGGAGGAGGAGAGAAAAAGAGTGGAAAGAAGGAAGGAAAGAGGGGGAGAGGAAGAAGCAGGAAAGAGAGCAAGGGAGGGGGAGAAAGGAGAGGGTGAAAAAAACAAAAAGAAACAAAAAGGGGCAGCTAGGTGGTGCAGTGGATAGAGCACCAGCCTTGGAGTCAAGAGGACCCTAGTTCAAATGTGACCTCAGACACTTAGTAATTACCTAGCTATGTGACCTTGGGCAAGTCATTTAACCCCATTACCTTGCAAAAAAAAACAAACAAAAAGAAAGGAGGGGCAATTCAGACAAATGGGGAAAAGATTAATAACAGCAGCCAACATTTATATAGAGGGCATTAAGCCTTGCAAAAGAAGTTTATAGTAGGAATCCCATTTTACAAATGAAAAAATGATTCAGAGTGACTCAACTAAAGCAGGTTTCGATCTCAGGCCCTTCTGACTGTCCAGGACTCTCTACACTGGCTCTAATCCCTCCAAGACTTCGGAGTCTTCCAAGCAAACACCGATGTCTGAAGTCTGGAGAAGGACTAGAGGAAGAAGATGAAGGCAATGAGGGGCCCGGGAGGATGGAGCCCTCAGAGTCAGGAAGACCTGAATTTAAGTCTAGACTCACACAAGTATTAGCTGTATGACCTTGGGCAAGTCACTTCCCTGCTGCCATATCAGCACTTTGTGTCTGCTCCAGGGTCCTGAGACCAGGAGCAGCACTGTAGGTCCCAGGTCTCTATGCTGACCCTTAGGTGGGGGAGTTTTTTTGTCCAAAGCAAAAGGAGAGAGGACCAGGGCAGGAGAGAGAGCAGGAGGCTCCAAGCAAAGCTCAAGGGAAAGAACCCTCACCTGGAGGCAGCAGGCTCGGAGCTTGTTCGGAGCCAGCAGGGAGGTAAAGACGCTCCCTTGTGGGGGGGGGGGGCAGGTAAAGCCAAGCCAAGACGCCTCTGGGAGCCTCAGTCTCCTCTGTCCTGCCAGGCTGGTCACAAAAGGGCTCTCTGGGCCTTAGATGGCCATCAAAGTGGGAATGGGACCAGAAAAGGAGTGTTGGGGGAGGGGTTGGCAAGGAAGTCTCCCCACAGAGATGAAAGGAGGAGGTGGAGCCATGCTCCCCCCACACTGCATCCTCCTTCCTTGTAAGCTGCACCCTTCTCCCCCATCCCCCCTCTGACCGGGGCCACTACCCCTGAGGCCTGGTCCATGGGCTTGGCCCATGCTGGAGCAACATTCCTGCTGGTTAGGTTGCCATGACGGGGCAGGCTGTTCTCTCGCTTGCTATGTGACTTGGGCTTCAGTGACTGCCACTCTCTGAGGTTCCACGGAGTCATCCCTTCATAAAATCAGGGTTTTTAAAGGACCCAGGACTTTGTTCCTGGGGAGATGTGGAAAGTGAAACAGAGAGGACTGGCAGACGACAGATGCACGGACCTGGCTTCCTCCACTCCCCACCTGGGTTGACCTTTCGTAACTATGTGACTTTGGGCAAGCCTTGGAGCCTCGGTTTCCTTGTCTGTAAAACCCAGATGATAATAACAGCATCCACCTCCCAGGAGTGTCGTGAATCTTGGATGAGATCATGTCTGTAATATGCTGTATGAATGGCAGCTATTATCGGATTTGGAGCTGACGGCAATCCTCCCATCCAACCCGTTCATTTGGAGGGGCTGAACCCAAGGTCACCCAGGGGGCAGAGGGTAGGGCTGGGAGCCAAGCCCAAACCCCCTGATAAAGTGAAGGGAGAAAGGGGAAATGCTTGGTGGTTTTGGGATAGGCCCCCCCTAAAGTCTGGAGGTACTGTCTAGGTGAATACAGCAGATGAGGGGAGATCTGAGGGGGAACAGGAGAGGCAGCTGCATAAATGGGGAGAGAACCTCCAACAATCCTGTTTGACATAAAAAAAATCTAAGGCCCACATTATCGAAGACATCTATTTGCATTTGCAACGGACAAGTAGCAGAATCCAGACCCCACTCTGGGCCTTTGGACTCCAAATCTTGCGATCCTTTGGCTTGCCCAAACTAGTAGATCTGATTAATCAACATCCATATCGTAGTGTAATACAAAGATGGAAACGGAAACTAGTACATGGTGGTGCTTAGAAAAATCTTCCACATGCATGAATGAATGGATGGAAGGATGGATGGATGGATGGATGGGTGGGTGGATGGATGGATGGATGGATAGATGGATGGATGGATGGATGGATGGATGGATGGATGGATGGATGGATGGAAGGAAGGATGGATGGATGGATGATGGATGGATGGATGGATGGATGGATAGATGGATGGATGGATGGATGGATGGATGGAAGGAAGGATGGATGGATGGATGATGGATGGATGGATGGATAGATGGATGGATGGATGGATGGATGGATGGATGGATAGATGGATGGAAGGAAGGATGGATGAATGGAAGGAAGGATGGATGGATGGATGGAAGGAAGGATGGATGGGTGGATGGATGGATGGATAGATGGATGGAAGGAAGGATGGATGGATGGATGATGGATGGATGGATAGATGGATGGAGAGATGGAGAGATGAAGAATGAATGAATGAATGAATGAATGATGGCTGATTCATTTGGTTGACCATAATGATTGGCAGATCCTTAGTGATGAGGTGACCTAGAGTTAAGCATGACATTTCCCCAAGGGGGTGCCCTTAGAAATAACCAAAGTCAAGTGCCTCCCTTTCTAGAACTCCCTGGGGCTCACCAAAATCACAAATCCCAGCTCAGACTCCTGACTCCTGGGCTAGGGGTGGCTCCCCATCCAGGAGGAAGTGGAGGACTCCAGTGACAGGAGAACCCTGGGACTGGAGGCTAGGACAGGAATAGGAGGATGAGGGCTAGGAATTGTTGGGAGACGGTGTGATGTCAGGACAGGGAAGTGACAAAGCAACACAGGCTTTCCTTCCCTTTGGGAACCTGTCTGCCAGCCCCTCCTCAGCACCACACCCCACCCCACCCTAGGGAGCCCACTGTCCAGCCTCCAGCAGGCAGAGCAGCATCTGGGGTGTGGCTTGGGGCAGGCCCAGTATCGGGCCTGAGGCAGGATCCCCACAGAGGATGGAGTAATAGGGGTGGGGAGCTGGATGCAAGGTTTCTGCAAGGGCCCACACCCCTTGATGCACTTGCTGATTAGGACCGCCTAGGAGGGTGGAGGAGGCCTACCTTTACCTGGGCACTCACTAGAGTACCTGGACCCTGGTTCCAGCCCCCCCAAATCCTGGAGATCCCTGTCAGGTACTCAGGAGTCTGCTCATCCCAGCCTATTTCCTACATCCTGGGATGGACAATTAGGAAGGACAGCCCGAAGCAAGTCTGGACCTGTGACCTGATCCAATAACCCAAACTGAGTCAGTAACTGATTCGATACCTTTGCCCCCATGGGGACTGGAGACTGAAAAAGCAGATACCTGGGTCTCTGGACTCTCCTCCCCCAGCATCCTCCCTGGAGCTTTGCACAACCTTGTCTTAAGTTGGCCCTCAGGGTGCAGTGGGAGGAGGTGAGGTGTGTTCACTAGGACACCAGGATGCAAGGGATTGGAGGACCTGCCCCCAGCCTGTCCCCACCCTGATGAGTCTCCTCTCCAATCCCAGGTTCTCGGTCTCTGTCTCCTCTCCCTTGTCCAGGCTTCCAGCTCCCAGCTCCAGTCCCTCCCTGCCCATTTCCTGTGGGGGTCCTGCTTCTTCCACTTCCCTAGAGAGAGAGAAGCCTGTAAGTCCCCTCAGGGAGCTGGGGATTTGGGTCCAGTGAGATCCTATGAACCCAGGCAGTTCCTTTACCTCAGTCTCCCCCTCCTGTCCTCATCTCCACTCTCTGCTAAATCACAACAGGAGATTCTTGACTGGGGGAGGATGGGGAGGAGACCTGAAGGAAGGATGATAGAGTCAAAGAATAGACAACCAGACCAGGAGGACTGGGGCAGGCACAGAGCCCAGGCCCCGGGGGCAGGGAGGGAAGCGTTGGTTGCCTGGCGTCCTGACACCTGGTCCTTCCTCCTTTATCCACAGTGCCCCCCCCCAGATATCTCAGAGACCCAGAAGCCCCTCTCCTAAAAATGTCTCAGAGACTCAAGGATTCTTCCATATGAGTAGCCTTTACACCCATAGGGGCAGTTGGGGAAACTGAGGCAGAATGAGGTTCAGCTCCTTGACCAGAGTCACAAAGTTTCTGAGCTCAAATTCGAACTCAGGTCTTCTTGACTCCAGGGTTAGTACTTTCTCCCAACTGCTTGAGGTGGGATGATTTGAGAGGGTAGACTGAGTCAAGTAACTGCCTAAGGATTTGAGGAGGCAACAAGGCTGGAACCCCCCGGGGCCCTGAGGAGAGTGGAGACTGGAAGGCCCTGGGGTCCCAGGAGGCTCTACCCAGAGACAGGATCTGCCCCCCCCCCCCCGCCTCTGCACAGTTCAAAGATACCCAGCCCCAGCCCCTCCTCAGAGGTGCCCAGGGGCGGGGCATGGCGTGGGCAGCAGCCAGAGGAACCGGCTGAGCCCCACCCCGCCCAGCTCGAGTTCAAGCACTAGTGGGCAGCCAGGAGAGAGGGAGGAATCTAGACCTGGAGCTCCTGACAAATAGCAGAGGTGCTGAGCGCTGGGCGTCCCTCTCCCTTTCATCTGTCGGCCAGCCTGCCCCCTCCATCATGGAAGGAACTGTGGCGCCCAGGATCCCCGACATTAATGAAGTGTACCCTGATTTGAGGTGAGAGCTGGGGAGGGGTGGGAGGGGAGCGAGAGGGAGGAGAGGAGGGGGAGGAGGGCCAGGGATGCTATCCAACAGCCCCAGGCTTGTCTTTCCTTCCCACCCTCCCTCTGGCCTCCCCAGGCCAATGGAGACCTGGCTCACTCTGCCCACAGTCTCACCACACTCATCATTCCCAGGTCTGTCTTGACTTCTCTTCTCCCCCCCCTCCCTCCCCCCCCATCTCCTGTCTTCTTTCAGAGATCTCAGGGACATTCCCTTCTTTCTCCCTGAGGGTCTTCAGTTCCCTAGTGCTGGGGGGCGGGGCCCAATTATTTTTTTACTTGAATCAAGTTGAATCTCTCATTCCTTCCTTCAGTCTCTCAACTTTATTGAGTCCCTGTCTGTGGGCCACCAAGACCCTAGGCTGCTTGTCTACCTCCTTTCCTCAGCCCCCTCTGCTCCTCCCTTTCCAGTTCCTTCGGTTTCTAGAAAATCTTGGGGTTTTGGGAAAAAAGTAGACCTTGAGGGAGAATCCAGGCCCAAATCACTCATTTCACAAACGAGGAAACTGAGCCTCAAGGGGTTCAGGTGGCTCTTCCATCACACTTCGACTTATCTGATTCTTCTCCAAATACTCCCAATAGATTGAATGATCTCCAATATCTTCCCTAATCTCTCCATGTTCTCTTTCTTCCCTCTCATCTTTTTGACCCCCTAATCCTGAACTGAGAACTCTGACTTCTCACCCTGTCAGCAAAGGTCTCTGATTTTTCACCTGAATTGTTCTGTCATCTCTGGCTCTTTAGCCCTGATCTTGTTCTTCCTCAGAGATCTTAGATTTAGGGATCATTGTACAGCTGACAGAAGCAAGGTCAAGGTCACACCAACTAGTAACTACTGTCTCAAGTAGGATTTGAATCCAGGTCCTTCTGACTTCCAGTCACTCCCTGCTAGTTCCAATCTCTCCAAGACCGCTGATTGCTCTGTAATGTCTCATTTCTCCCTTCTCTCTCCGTGTCTGATTATCTCCACTTCCCTCCCCCACCAACACCCCAATTTCTCCTAATGACGACCTCTCCATGATTTCTGATTGCCATCACCAGTCTTCTCTGTGTTCTGATTTTTCATTCCCCGCCCTTCACCATTTCTGATTTCACCTTCCAATCTCTGTCATCACCTTCTGATCTCTTTTGTGAACTCCTTTGGTCTGGTCTGATTCCTCCCCAGGAGCTCTTCAGTTAATAATCGTGTTATTATTATTATTATTATTGCTATTATTATTAATTAGTAGCCTGCTTAGGTCTTCGACACAGGGACTCCACAGATAAATCTGCTCCCTGCCCTCAGATACCTTAGAGTCTGAAGCCAGGGCAGAAGGAAGGACAGGGGTACCACAAGTTCGGAATAGATACCAGGTAACCTGAGGAGAAGCCACAATAGCAACTGAGATGAAACACTTTAGCAACTTCTTGCCCAGATCTTCTCCATATGGTAGAATCCTCCCCCAGTTGCTCCAGAACCTTCAGTCCTTTTTCCTTATCTCCTCTTTGGTCTCTGACTTGTCATGCTAATCCCTGCCCTTATCTCTCTGGCATCTCTACTTCTTCCCTCCCTCCCATTTCTCCTGGGCACTTGTACTTCCTTCATTCTCCCATGATTCTTCCTTACTTCCTCATCATCCCCACCCCACTTCCATTTCTTGGTTTTCTCAGATTCTCTTTCCAGATCTCTCAGGGGTTTCTTCCTCCTCCTCCTCCTCCTCCTCCTCTCTCTCTCTCTCTCTCCCTCTGTGTGTGTGTGTGTGTGTGATCCACTGGTCTCTCCTCCAATATCTCACAGATCTCCAGGAAAATCTACGGCGACCTGGTGCCCTTTGAATGTCTCCCACTCCCTCTGTGGTGGCTCATGGTTCCATGCCGTGATCCCTTCATCTTCTTCCATTCTTCACTCCGATCTCTACTTATTGTCCTTTTCCAGTCTCTGATTTATTCCTTTCCATGATCTCTGGTTCCCACCCGTGTGCTCTTCCTTTGGGATCTCAGATTCCTCTCCCACAATCTCCTCCTGATTTTTTTTTATTCCTCCCTTGAATCTCTCTATTAATTTGTGATCTCTTAGTCCCCACTTAATCCTCCCACCTCTGGTTCTCATTCAGTCAAGCAATAAGCATATATGAAGCAACTGCTGTGTACCCACGTTAAGTGCTAGGAATACAAAGTGAGGTACCCTGATCCTCCTTCCCGTTTGCAACTCTGAAAGTCCTTGACTGCTTTGGTTGGCCCTTCCCCAAAACACATACAAGTCCTTCCTTCCACCAGGATGTATCTTTCAAGTTCATTCAATGACCGTAAAGAGTCAGGTCTCTTGCCCTCTTGGCTGCCCTCCAGATGATCATTTTGCCTTCTGAAATTCTCCTCCAACTTGGTCCCTCTGCTAAGATAGAACTTGGGTCTCTTGACATACTCATGGGCAACTAGGTGGCACCAGAATTCCCAGAGAGCTGGACCCCAAACCAGGAAGACCTTTCCCTTAAAGTTGTGTGACTCTGGACAAGTCACTTCACCTTGGTTTCTCATCTATAAAATGAAATGGAGAATGAAATGGCAACCATTCCAATGTCTTTGCCAAGAAAACTCCAAATGGGATCACAGAGAGTCATTGAAATGATTGAACAAAAATAATCTTGTGGGATTCCAGAAGGTTGGGTACCATGACTGACTTCCACCAGGCTACCAATGGCTGTCAGACTTTGGAGTGTGAGAGGAGGCTTAGGGGATCAGACTTGTGTGAAGAATTTCTCACCCAGTTACCTTTGTTTGATCCCTGGGTTTAGATCACTCCAGGTCTGAGGTCATTCATTCAGTCCACCTAGGGGGACACACTTGGGGTCATAAAATAGCTTTGGTGGCCATCTTCTCTAATCCTCTCATTCTATGTGGGAGGGAACAAATGCCCATTCCAGTTCAGTCAGGTTCTTCCGGACCCCATTTGAAGGAAGGAATTGATCCAAGGTCCCACTGAGGAACAGGACCTGCACCAACCGCCAAGGACAGTTCCTGTACATCATGGTAGGCCAGAACCCCTCAAGAGAGCTCTGTCATGGAGAAGTCTATTCAACCCAACAAGCTCCTTCTGTCTTTCACTAACCCTCTTCTTGACTACTTACATTTCCCTTAGGACCCAGTGTCCCAAGTCAAAGAGACAGCAGCTAATCCTTAACAAAGTGACATATTAATCTGAAAAAATCCATTAATTTTAGTTAACTTCAGGTCATTTCTGACCCAAAAACCTCCTCTAAATGCCCCCCAAACAAGAGGCCACTTTCTCTTTTGGGACAAACCCTGGATGTCATAGTCTCCAGATATAACTTTGCTCCATGATTCTTGGGAGATGCCCTTATACTGAGTAGGAATCTTTTTGTTTTCCTTAACTTCCTTCCAAGTGGGCCAAGCCTTGGGTTCAAGTATGGCAATATAATCCCTCCTCTAAATAATAAATATTATTATTTCTTAGCACTTTATACTTATCATCTCATTTGATCCTCACAACTACCTATTTTTATCCCCATATTACAGACTTACACATTTTGTAACCCGAGGAAAGCAGAAGTGACATCCCCTGACCAGGGTCATACAACTAACAAGTGTCCAGTCAGATTTGAACTTAGGTCTTCCTGAGTCCAGGTCCAGCACTCTATCCATACTGTACCCCCTCAGGATCATTGAGGCCCCCTCAGATAGTTGAAGTCTCAGTGTCATAGAAATCAGAATTGGAAAAGACCTAAGAGACAGTTGAGTCCACCCCCTTCCTTGAACAGAGGAGGCCCAGAGAGGGAAATAACTCACTCAAGCTCACCCAGGCAGGAAATGGCAGAGCAAGGATTTAAACCCAGGCTTCCTAGGACTTCTGCCTTCTATCAGAAAGCTACCAGAACCTCCCTCTGAAAGCACCCCCTCATCCTCCGTCTTGTGGTCTGGGTTATGGGGAGAGGGGGTTGCACCAACAAGCACCCGCCCTCAAGAAAGAGCTGAGGAAGAGAGCTCTTCTGGACTAGCCAATAAGATGGTGTCTGCATCAGATCAGAGTTGATATAGATCTGAGGGTCAGAGGACCTGAGGAGCTGAGCCCTTCTTATTCTCCCATGGATACTGGGGAGTCCATAGGATAACCAAACTTAATCCAGATCCTCTCTCTAAATCAGTCATTTGGACCCTGTCTCTCTGTCTCTCCCCCCCCCCCCAACACCTTGGTCCACTCATGCATAGAGACCAGGGCTGTCAGTCACCCCAGGTTCTGGACATAGGAGGAGGGAATGGCAGGGAGTCCCATGTATTGGACCCCAGACTCAGCCTGCCCACCCCAGGGCCAGGATGGAGCCAGGCATAAAGCTAGAAGGGGAGCAGGGAGGGACCAATGGCCCTCCACATCCCAGTTTCCTTTAATAACCCATTTTGGATCTGCTGTCAGTGAACCTTTTTTGAAGTTATTTCTGTTTCCAGCTTTTCCTGCCTGAGAGACTACTGGCATGTGAAGTCAGACTTCAGTTTTGGCCTAAATATTCCTCTTTTGAGCATGAGGGGCCTGGAGTGGGGGTGGGGGGGCAGAACACTGGACCTTGGGGAGCCATCTGCCCCATTCTGGCCTAATTGCTGTAGCTGTCTGCTGCCATTCTTTGTTTTGTGTGACTAGGGACAAGACCCTGGGCTTCTATGCCCCTCAGTTTCCTTCTTTGTCCAATGGAAAGGTTGAATTCAGATCTGGAAAAACCCTTCACATGTTGATGTTTTGCCACTGTTGACTTGCATTGTGATACTCTGGGTCAAGTCTCCCCTCACCCCCATCCCCCCATCTAAATAAACCAAGAAGATTCACTCCAGCTTAGCTTAGTTCAAGTCAACAAACATTGGTTTATATCCAAGGTCCTTCTGACCTCTGAAAATAAGGATTCTGAAATCTGGGTCAGTTGCCCAGAGACCCTCTCCCAGCAGGCTGTAGTCCAGCTAGTACACCAAAGGAATACCAACTAGGGAAGCCCATTCTGTTTTTCTTATTGTTGCATCATTTTTTCAGTCACATCTGCCTCTCTGTGACCCTCTTTGGGGTTTTCTTGGCAAAGATTCTCGAATAGTTTTACCTTTTTCTTCTCCAGCTCATTTGACACATGAGGAAACTGAAGTGAGCAGTTAAGTGACTCATCTAGGGTCCCACAGCTAGTAAGTGTCTGAGATTGCATTTGAACTCATGAAGATGAGTCTTCCTTACTCCAGGTCCAGTGTTCTAATGCACCATGGCACCCCCCCTAGCAGCCCCTTCCACTTGGGACAATTCTGATCCTTAGGAAGTTTTTCCCCATTAGCCAGCCTAATTTTTTCTCTACCAAACTCCCTCCATTTGCTTCTGGTTCTGGCTTGGATCAAGGTCTACTACTCTCCCATTCAGCAACTCTTCAAATAATTGCAGAGAAACATTATGCACCCCCCTCCAGCTCACCCCAGGCTTATCTTCTCCTGGTTAAACTTGCCCAACTTCTTTCACATTCCAAAAGGACAAGGACTTAAGGTCCTTGACAATCCTGGTTTCTTGCCTCTGGAACTTCCCGGCTTGTAAATATGTCCTCCTTCAATCATGGCACCCCAAACTGATCACAACACTCCCAAATGAGGTTTGACAAGGGCAAAGCACAATGGGACTACCACCACTTTATTCCTGGAAATTATGGACATTTTAATGAAGCCAAGGGTTTTAATTAGCTTTGGGGGAGGGCGCACTGCTGACTCATGTAGAGTTTGTGGTCCACTAAAGATCTCTTTCAGAACATTTTATTCTTGGGGAAATGATTTATTGGTACCCATGTTCAAGGCCTTAAATTTATCCCTACAGAGTTTCTCTTTTTGTTGGAACTTTTGGATTTGTTTTAAATTAACAATTTGTTTTCTCTTCCAGTCACCTCCCTTCCCCCCCAAAAGAAAAAAAAAACAAAATCTTTCTAACCAATATACAGTCAAGCAAAACAAAATCACACATTGGCTGTATTGAAAAATGTTTTTCTCCTTTCTAGTTCATCACCTCTCTTTTATGAAGTGGGTAACATTCTTCATCACTGGTCTTCTAGATGAAGTTAGTCATTACATTAATTAAAATTCCTAAGTCATTCCGAGTTGTTTGTCTCCAGAGTTTAGCTATTATTATATAATTTATTCTCCTGATTCTTCTTCTTCTTTTTTTTTTTTGGAAGGCAATGGGGTTAAAGTGACTTGCCCAAGGTCACACGGCTAGGCATTTCTTTAGTGTCTGAGGTCACATTTGAACTCAGGTCTTCCTAACTCCAGGGCCGAGGCTCTATCCACCACACCCCCTAGCTGCCCTTCTCCTGATTCTTCTTACTTCACTTTGCATCAGTTCATACAAGTCTTCCCAGAGTTCTCTGAAATCTTTTCATAATTTTTTACAGTATAATATTCCAATAATTTATCAACCATTCTCCACTAAATGGACATCCCTTTCTTTCTGGTTTCTTACCACTACAAAAAGAGTTGCTATAAATATTTTTGTACATATATATCCTTTTTCTTTTTAAAAAATCTATCAAGTAGATTGGGTTAAAGGGTATGCAAAATTTAATGACTTTGGGGCATAGTTCCACATTGTTTTCCAGAATGTGCAGATCAAGTCATAGCTCCATCAATAGTGCATCAAAGTGTCTTTTCACATAACCCTTCCACTATTGGACATTTTCCCATTTTTGTCATTTCTAATCTGGTGGGTGCAAGTTCCTCAAAGTTACGTTAATGTGCATTTATCTAATTATTAGTATTTTGGAGCATTTTAAAAATATAGCTATTCTTTAGCAAATTATATTTTCTAGACTTAGATCATCTATTAATTGGGAAATGACTTATTCTTGAACCAGCTCTTTATTTTTATCTTAGAAATGAGAATTTGTTTCAGTTTTGAGAAACTACTGAAAATTTTTCCCTTCTATTTTTAAATGAATTGAGCAAGAATTTTTTTATGTTACATTATCATAACTC
The DNA here is from genome assembly GCF_037893015.1 of Macrotis lagotis. NCBI lineage: Eukaryota > Metazoa > Chordata > Mammalia > Peramelemorphia > Peramelidae > Macrotis > Macrotis lagotis. Next base: position 916,163,257 of record NC_133658.1, on the reverse strand, counting down.
TATTTTATCTTCTGAGATTTTCTTTATCTCTTTTTTGGTCATATACTCTTCTCCTATCCATAGATCTGAAGGGTAATTTCTTCCTTGTTTCTCTAATTGTATAATGTGACCTTTTATATCTATGCCATAAATCTGTTTGTAGTTTGTTTTGGTATATGATGTGAACTGCTGATCTAATCCTAATTTCAGCCAAACTGCTTTCCAGTTTTCCTAGCAGTATCTGTCAAATAGAGAGTCTTTATCTCATGAGCTGGAGTTTTGGGGTTCATTTGCTTCTACATGTTGTATACCTAATCTGTTTCACTGTCCATCTTTCTAGTTTTTGATCAGTAGCAAATAATTTTGAATACTGCTTTGTAGTATATTTTGAGACCCAGATCCCCTTCATTCCCAACTTTTTCATTACTTACCTAGAGTAACTTAAATATTTTTGTTTCCATTGTGATTTTATTATATTTTCTAGTTCATTTGGCAAGGAGCAATTAAGCAGTACAGTGGCTAGAGCACTGGATCTATCCAAATAATATTAAAAAATAGAATATTGCTATAAATTAACTTATCTCTCATTTCTATGGTTTGTTCTTTGACTTACCAATTTTTAATATTCAGTTTTATTTATTCTATAATAAGTTTTAATTCTTTCATGAATATAATTTTATTGTTTTGTAAAGAAAGTCTTTAATTTTTCTGCTTTTCTTTGTAATGCCTTAACACACAGCCAATTTTTGTAAAAGTATCATGTACAAATGAGAAATATACATACCACTCTGTTCACATTAAGTGATGGCCAGATTCATCTTAATTTACTTTTTAAAAACCATTCAGATCCTTAATTTCCTTCTTGTTAGTTTTTCTTAGTTTTTTGTTAGTCTGAAAAGGATACTATGAGTTTCTCTACTTTTATAGCTTTTTTACTATTTATCTCTGAAACTCATTTAACGTTTCTGTTAACTATTGAGTGTCCCAAAAGTCTTAGTGTAATTTTCTGTCTAAAATTGTATTAAGTCATTTGGGATACTCTGTACTTAAGCTAAATAAATGTCAGGAAGAAACAGCTAGAAACACTCTGTTAGTATATTTAGCGTCAATATTAATTCATTGTCTTCAGAACCTTTACACATACTATACTTTTCTTGTTAACCTCTTTTAACCAAGTTCAATATTGCATTTGCATTGAATGAGATCTTGATTGCTATCCCTGTCTTTTTTTTTTCCTTTTTGCAAAGCAATGCAGTTAAGTGGCTTGCCCAAGGTCATACAGCTAGATAATTTTTAAATGTCTGAGATTACATTTGAAATCAGGTCCTCTGATTCTGGGGCCAGTGTTTTATCCACAGCACCACCTAGCTGCATCCCCCTGCCTTTTTTTAAAGTTAAGTTGAGGAATAATAACTTCTTATTTAGCTCTGAGTGAATTTTTATGATTCCAGTGTCTTTCTGGTAAACAGCATATTGTGAAATTCTGATTTTTAATCCATGATGATATCGTTTTCCATTTTTATGGGTGAGTTAATGCCATTTACATATAGATATACTATTTCCTTCTAGCCTCTTATGCTTTTTCTTCTCTTTGTCCCTCAAATCTCTCTTTATGAAGAAGAGGGGAGTGAGCAATGATCAGAGCACTTGTGAATTTTGTTAGATGTAATCTATTTCCATCTTCTTTCCCCAAACAACCAATTGCAATTCTTTACCTTTTCTTTCTTTTCCTAAAGAGAAATCTTTAATATTGTTGCATTTATTCTCTCTCTCTCTCTCTCTCTCTCTGTCTCTCTCTCTCTCTCTCTCTCTCTTAGTATTTGCAAGACAATAGGGTTAAGTGGCTTGCCCAAGGCCACACAGTTAGGTAATTATTAAGTGACTGAGGTCGGATTTGAACTCAGGTACTCTTGATTCCAAGGCCAGTGCTCTATCCACTGAACCATCTAGCTGCCCTGCATTTATTCTCTAAAGGAACTCCTCTTTTTTTTTTTACTTTTGCAAGGTAATGGGGTTAAGAGACTTGCCCAAGGTCACATAGCTAGGTAAGTATTAAGAGTCTGAGTCTGGAATAGAACTCAGGTCCTCCAGACTCCAGGACCGGTGCTCTATCCACTGTTACCACCTAGCTGCCTCTCTAAAGGAATTCCTAAAGGAAATCTCCTTCATGATTCACCCTCTAAGGTTAATGGTTGTTTTGTTCTTTTGTTTGTTTTTGTTTATGACTTATATATCTCTGAATTTACCTTCCTTTCAATTCTCCCATTTCCCTTCTCCTCTCTCTTCTGTTTCTGCAGTGAATGCATTTCTACACCAAACTCTGTACATGCTTATATATGTTCTAGCCTTCTTTGACTAGATCACGTGAAAAAGGTTCAAATGAAGCCCATCCCCCATCTTTTTTCTCCATTTTTGTATAGTCTTCTATTTGTCCATTTTGATTATATAAAATGGTCAGTTTCCTTACACACACACACACACACACACACACACACACACAGAAAATCCCTTTTTCCTTTCCTTTCCTTTTAACAGCATCAAGACATTAAAATTACAAACCCTCTCCCAGCCTCCTGTCTTATGTCTAACATTATGACCCTTGATGACATTTAGGTTCTGTGATGGTATATGTTTCTTCTACCCCCTTTCACTAACAAGAATAGCATTTCCATAGCACTTTAGGCTTACAAAGTTTTACATTTTATCTTACTTGGTCTTCACAAAATTTCTGTGAAGAATATAATAATATCTTCCCCATTTTACAGATAAGAAAACTGAAGCTGACTGACATTGAATGAATTCCTAAGATCACATGTAAATGGCTTGTTGTTGTGTAGTCCCTTCTACTTGCTCAAATGTATTTACATTTTATTTTTCATTCAAATTAATATATTTTGCCTTTCGGAATATTGTTTTTCCAAGCTCCTCTCTTTTAGTATAGAAGCCATCAAATTTTGTATGATTTTGAAGACAACTCCACAATTCTTGACCTTTTTTCCTGGATTCTTGCATCATTTTTTTTTTTTTGATCTGTAAATTCTAGATTTTGGCTATGATATTCTGAACACTTTTCATTCTAAAATGAAAAAAGAAACTCTAAAGTTTCTTCTGGGAACTGATCAGTAATTTCTATTTTCACTTTGCTTTCTGTTTTTAAAAAGTCTGGGAAATTTTAATTTATGATATCTTAAAATATGACATCCAAACTAATTTTTTTTTGTTCTTGGCCTTCATCCAATGTTCTTGGATTTTTTCCTTCACTGATCTATTTTCCAAGTCAGTTGTTTTGATATGATCATCTTTTATAACTTTTTCTTTTTTAAAAAAAATTCTTTTGACTTTCTTCTAACATATATCCTAGGTTTATGAAGTCATTCACTTGTAATTTTATTCATTCTAATTTTCAGAAAATCTATTATGTGGGCTAGGTTTTGTACCTTTTCTGTAAAATTGTTCATTCTCCTTCCAAGAATTTCCTCTAGAGTTCTTCTTTCTTTTCAAATTCTTTCCTCAAGTGATCTCATTTCATTTATCAGAAGTTTTTGAAACCCTAACAGTTTACTGCATTTGGTTATTCATACTTCTATCTTTAATTCCATAATATTGAGTTTGTTTTAGGATTAGGCTCTTTGCTCTTATGGAAGGGATATCTGGGCCTTGATAGGTTCTGTTTTGTATTCTCTTGGATCCCTTTCTCTAGATGTTCAATGCTGTGGCCTTCAAGTTTTCGGTGCACCCTAAGCAATCCGCTATAGGGGAATGTGTGATCTTACCCTATCCCAGTTAGGGCCTGGTTGAAGCTTCTCTAGCCTGGTCTAGGGTTGGATCACCAGTGGATCGCTGCTGTCCCCAGGCCGTGCTCTGTCAGCTAGCTAGAAGAATCTTAGGTTCCAATTATAGAGCTTCCAGTTCACCTTCTTGTCTGATAGTTACCTAGCTTACTCAACTCTAGGTCTTCAGGACTGAATATGCAATGTCCACCAGAGATCAAAAACAAACAGCAAGCCGTTCCCTGGTCTTTATTCAGTAAGTGGCTTTGGGTCTGGTTTGTGCTCATCTTTGACTTTTTCCTCAGTCCACCTTGATTTTGTGAGTCATGGGACCCAGGGGCAACAGCCTTGGGTCCCTTTGTTCTGGATCAGTGAACCTAACCCACTGGGAGGAGGAGACTCTGCTGGGACTTTTGTCACATTCCTCTTTGAGAACAAAAGACATATAACACCAGTAATCTAACTGGACTCCCTTCCCATTTACTCCAGGTCTCCAACTATATCCTTTTGCTGACTGGGCTAGAAAAATCACTCATTGCTGACCTGGGCTAGGAAAAAAATAGTATATTGAGGGGAGAATCTCCATCCATTCTCTTGGAATTTTCCAATCCAATGGTCAGGTAATTTTCTTTAAGCTTTGTTGTAGAATTTGTGAGAGAGAACTAGTCTGAGCTGCTTCTTGCTACTCTGCAATCTTTGCTGATTTCTATTATAAGCCTTAATTATTTAAATATAAATCAAAACCAAAGGAAATTAATTTGGACATAAAGTTTATTCTCTAAGATTTACCAAATCTATGGGTGGAGGCAATTATGGAAATTACCACCCTGAGCAAAGGGAGACTGGGATATTTATCCATAAAAAAAGGATAAAAGAATCCATTAAACCACCTTGGGGGCTAGTCTATTAAATTGCACAGTTGCTCTTCAAAGAACATCATCCTTATCCAATGTTATCTAAAATGAGATGTAGAGTTATCTCCTTGCCTGGATTAATGTATAACAAGTTTCAGACATAATAATAATCTTCTGTCTTCCTAAGATAGTAATTAATATATGGAGAGATAGCATTGCATACTTACAATAGTAGGAGACCAGATTTGTTCTTTATCAGAAATAACTAACTTACTAACTTCCACAATTTTCCCCATTATGATCAGGGTTAATTTCATTATGTCAACTGTAGGTTTGGGGGAAACAAGGAGCGTTTTGGAAAGAGAAATAGCATCTCTTGGAGACCTAAAGTTACTAGGCAACATAAAGTCTATAAAGGGGCACAAAAACGCACTTACAAAGTCAAGGAATCTAGTTACAAAGATCAAAATGGGACAGTCGGGGGCAGATAGGTGGTACAGTGGAGGGGGGCAACTAAGTGGTGCAGTGGATAGAGCAACCAGCCCTGAAGTCAGGAGTTCCTGAGTTCAAATCTGTCTCAGACACTTAATAATTACCTAGCTGTGTGGCCTTGGGCAAGCCACTTAACCCCATTGCCTTGCCAAAACTAAAAAAAAAGGGGGGGAACAGTCCTCTTTGATTAAATAACTTGTACAAATAAGGAGTGCAAGAGGGAGAAAGTAAACAATAACTCACTCAAACTTCAAATCCATGTCTGTCTTCTGGAGACATCTGATGTCCTTCTGTAGCTCCAATTCTGCCAAAGACCAGGCCCTTACACATAGATTACTTGTGGATATCTTAGTTTCTGGTAAAGGAATAAGTTCAACACAAATCATATCAGATTATAATATATTTTCAGTATTTAAAAAAATGAAATTTGGAAATTTCTGTGACCATGAAAATGTATAATCTGAGATGTCAATTGTCATGCGGATATACACAAAGAACTTAATTACAAGTAGAAATTTTGAAAAATCAAACCAGTTTTAAAGCTCAGTTTTATACTTGGCATTATTCATTTCTTTTCTCCATACTTAGCTGTTAAGCCAATAAAATAATCAAATAATCATAAGAATGATGATTCTACTACAAGATTGAAGTCATTAAAAATTGCCAAATTAACTTGAATTTGTAATCTATGTGTTGGATAATATTTTTAGAACAGTGTGTATTCAGTGATTTACAAATAAAACAATTTTTACCTGTTGCCAATGTTTAAAAAGAATCAAAAACCCTTAACTGAAAATGGATTTATCTTAAAAATATATAATTTTAAAACAGACCACAGGTCATCCTTCTTCTGATGTAAGGAGTTGACTGGTCACTTGACACTGTTACAGAAATTTACCATAAATTGCCATAAAGACCAGGGACATAAGGAAGGAGATAAAAATGTCCTTAGGTATTTAGATGTCATATTCTCAGACAGAGGATATATGAATGGCCAAATGCCTTGAATGAGACTTAAAGTCTGCCAGGACTTTAATATTATGCTGGAGTTGGGAGAATCCCAAATTTAGAACTTGCTAAACAGTTGTTTTCCCAACCTTCCCCACTGAGACCATCACCTGTAGTACATATGTTCAAACCCCATAGAGTTTCAGACATCACAGGTCTTTGGTCCAGCATAAATTTCCTTGATGATCATACCTGCGGTCAGACATAGATAGAAGGGCAATTTTTAGCTCATGAGGTCTTTAATAGCAAATTCCCATATTCCAACTCCAAGTGATGTTCAGTTCACAAGGATCAAATCTGTAACATCTCATAGTGACAACAATATTTTTTTCACAAATTATTATATCAAATTGCAGAAAATTATTTTTCTTAAAAATGATTAATGCAAACAAAAAGAAAGATTTTAAGAAAGTATAGTAATCTCACTTGTATATAGAAAGATATTTTATAAATTTTCTATAATAAATGATTAGTTATTTTTTTTTAGGTTTTTTTTTTTTTTGGTAAGGCAAATGGGGTTGCCCAAGGCCACACAGCTAGGTCATTATTAAGTGTCTAAGTCTGGATTTTAACTCAGGGACACTTGACTCCAGGGCCGGTGCTCTATCCACCTTGCCACCTAGCTGCTGCATAAATGGCTAGTTATTACAAAATCACTGATAATATTTTTTAAAAAACAAAAAACTGTTATAGATTATGTCATCAGTTCTCCCTATGGGTCAAAGGGGTGCAAGGCACAACCTGTAGAACCATCTTTATTCTTCTTCAGAGGCAGGAAGGAAAGTTCCCTCAAACCCTTTTCATCTGACCAAGGGATCTCTGTCTCTGCCTTTTGAGGAGAAAAGAAAACAGAGGACATTAACTTATTACCAGAGTATTACCAGAACATTTTCAGGCCACAGCCAGCCCTACCCATACTTCAAGTAAGATAAGAGCAATGATAGCTATTACTATAGGGGAAATGATTGTAATGGGAAAAAGGAGAGATCTAATCACACTCCTATGCCTGAGGGAAGGGCTCTAAAAATATCATACCTTGGGCAGTCTGATATTTTCTCCTGTAATCAAGTGCCTCAAGTCTGAAACATCTCTATAATGTCCTGTAGTAGTTGGGACTTGTTAACATAAAAACAACATTCTTCATTGAGAAAAAGGCAAACTCCTCCTTTTGCCACTAGGAATGCATCTTGTACCCTTTGGTTTACTATAAAACTACTCCAGCCAGGGAGTTAAGATTTTTCCCTGTGACTGCTACCTCATCATTCATGTCCCCAATTTCTTTAGACAGAGCCCTATAAACCTCCTTTGAAGGAACAAGAGCTGCCACTCCCACTCCTGTAGTAGCCACGACAGCAGCTCCTAGGAGGAATGGTGGGAGTGGGAATGCCCATCAGAAGCAGACTGGTCAAACTGTGGGGCAAGGCTCCATAGCCATGAAGTCTTGGACTGATAAAGGTATAGGAGTATTCCTAGGAATTTTTCTGTGATAAAATATTGTTGCCACTGTGAGATGACAGTAGAGATCTGATCTTTTGAGCTAAACACCCAGAATTTGATTATGGTAATATGTTATTAAAGACCTCATGAGACTGAAAATTGCCCTTTTGATTGTATCTGACCCTAGGGATGATCATCAAGGAAATTCATGTAGGAACAATGACCTAGGGATATCTGAAACTCTATGGAGTTTGGACAAACATACTGCAGGTCAGAGTGGGAAAGGTTGGGAGAACAACTCTTCTGCAAGCTCTAAAGCTGGGTTCTCCTAACTCAATTTCCTCAGCACATAATATTTGAAATGGATTGTATACCCCTTGAACAATGGAACTTAATCCTGACCACTGTGGAGGGAGAGTTGATAAAGCAATGTACCACACAAGAAAAACATCCTTAGAGATGATGGTAGGGTGAGGGAAAGTGAAATAGGACCTGAGGTTCTCTTAAATTCAGATATCCTTCCCATTGGATAAGGGCACCGTTCACTGAGTCCCTTAGAGGTATTCTTTTTTTTTTTTTTTTTTTGGCAGGGCAATGGGGTTAAGTGGCTTGCCCAAGGCCATACAGCTAGGTAATTATTAAGTATCTGAGGTCGGATTTGAACTCAGGTACTCCTGACTCCAGGGCCGGTGCTCTATCCACTGCGCAACCTAGCCACCCCCCGCCCTGAGGTATTCTTATATAAAAACCAGTTTTGAGAGAGTCGTTCTCATGGAAGGATTTAGACAAGGATTATTAATATTGCCCTTGGAAACCGATTCTACTCTTTTTCTGCCTGATAGTCCCAAAACATAACTTGATTCTCTGTCTTGTCAGGTCCAAGTTTTTGCCAAGCCTAGCCGTAAAGTAAGTATTGATGATGAAGAATGTATTGCTAAATAAAGAGTGTGGGGTCAATCCTATCAAGCCAGCCTTCACAGTATCTGGAGACAGAGAAACTTACCTGGTTGGCTTCATTCTTAGAACCCAAGAGTTAGCCAAATTTACATAGAGTGAGCTTTCTTTTCCCCCTGTAATGGTCAACCTGGATGAATCCACATGATGGAATTATAAAGGGCAGGGGAAGCCAGGTAGTACCCTGGATAGAGCACCAACCTTGGAGTCAGGAGGGCCTGAATTCAAATCAGATAATAATTACTTAGGTGTTTGATCTTGGGCAAGTCACTTTACCCCATTGCCTTGCAAACCCCCCCCCCAAAAAAAAAAGAATTACAAAGGACTGGGTCAAGGTTACCTACAGGGATTCCAGAAGTGTGATTTACAAAATAACAGAAAGTAGCAAAGGGTTCTGTGGAGGCCCAAGCTATACCCAGAAAAGTGTAGTTAGAGTCAGAAAGAAGTGTTTCCTTAAATCGTTTTCTGAAAAAAAAGAGTTCTAAGGGAAACTTCATACTCATTATCAGTCTTGTTCTCACTTATTTTTATAAATGTTAATTGCATGTCAGGAAATGCATTTTTAGTAAACTTTAGGGCCTTGCTTGGGTGGGTATGTACTATCAGCTCAATAGAGCTCCAATCAGTAGCAGAGGTGGGAGATCCAGCAGTGACTCCTAGCGGGTTAGCTCCTCACCAGAAGCTGGAGAGTTAAAACAGCTTGGCTACCTTCTGGCTTGCCTTCATATGGGGTGTTTGGTATGGGAGAGGAGGGGTGGTTTTCCTTCCAAAATGATGATCCTTCCCTCATGAATAACCAAAGTAAAACAATTATAATACAACCAGGAGACCCAGCTGAGCAATGGAAGGAAATGAATGAAAAACAAACTGGAATGGTAGAGACTGGACTTTGGTTTATTAAGGATATGGGTAAATAATCATGTTTGCAAAGAAATTAGGGCAAGTTTAACACATAGAAACCACTCTAAAACTGCCACAGATATCAGAATGAAAGATGAAAAGGAAATTTAAGTTGGTGTCTCACAAGTCTGGTATAGACTTCTTGGGAAAGCCTCCTGTCTCAGGTTTCATCTTTTTTCTAGTTCTTTTTACAAAGTCATATGGCAAGTTCTCTGATAGGATCCAATGTCCACTCAGGGATGGGAACAGTTTTCAAGTATCTATTCCCTGGAACTTTATAGCCGTGAAGATGGCAAACAACACCTGGAAAGGTCCCTCCCAGTGGGGCTTCAAGGAGTGTTTTCTCAGATGCCACTTCCAGAAAAACCCAATCATCATGGGAGATAAGAGGACTAACCTTGGGTGGCAGACCTAGGGGACAAGACTGAGGGATGTGGTCCTGAATTTGATTAAAACTTCATTTTGACTAAGGTTGCTACAGTACTCCTGGAGATAATGAGACACAAAGAGGAAAAAGGTCCACAATTTCATCTTAATATCCTTTTGAATGCTGACTCTGTCATCCATTCTGCTAAATATTACTTCCACTTTTTGTGCCATCTGCCAATTTAATGAGTATTCCGTTTGTGTCTTTGCCGAAGTCATCTTTAAACATGTTAAACAGCAGAGAGCCAAGTACATATCCCCAGGACACTCTGTTGGAGATCACTTGCTATGCAGACTGTGGACCATTAACCATTGCTCTTTGAATCTGGTTATCCAACCGTTTCTGGATCTATTATTCTCTAGTCCACTTTTTTCCATTTTCCCCATCAGAATAGGTCAGAGACATTTTCTCAAATGCTTTATTAAAATCAAGATGAATTCTATCCATAGCACTCTCTCCTCCTTTACCAGATTAGCAATCCTGTCCCAAAAAGGAAATGGGTTTGGTCCAGCATACCCAGCAAGGCTGGCTCTTTGGAATCATTGCTTCCCTTTCGAAGACTTTGCCAGACATCTCTTTAATGATCCCTTCTAGGGGCAGCTAGGTGGCATAGGGGGTGGCTAGGTGGTGTAGTGGATAAAGCACCGGCCCTGGACTCAGGAGTACCTGGGTTCAAATCCAGTCTCAGACATTTAATAATTACCTAGCTGTGTGGCGTTGGGCAAGCCACTTAACCCCATTTGCCTTGCAAAAAACCTAAAAAAAAAATGATCCCTTCTAGAATCTGGTCAGAATTTGAAGTCAAGTTCACTGGCCTAGAGGGGACAATTTCTTTTTTCTTCCCTCTCTGGAAACTGGGAATCTCTATGATCTTTCAACTATCACTATCAATAATTCAACCAATACACCCACCAGCCCTTTTTTTTTTTGTAGGGGGGAGAGGATGAATGGTGAGATGGGGGGGGGTAATTCATTGGTTCCTCAAGAGCAGCCAAGGACTCTCTTGCCATCTCCTCACTTCTCTGTTAGTCATTCTTCTGTTATCTGTTATTTCCAGTGCCAGGGTCATTCTCCTTTGCAAAAAGCAGAAAATGAAAGAATTAAGCAAGTCCTATCCACCATAAACAGAGTTCCTTTTGGAATCCTTCTTTTTCTACAAACCCCATCATCTCCTTAAAGGATGAATTGACCCTAAGGAAAGTCAAAAAGTTCTTAGCTGTTTGGTTTTTGGCAGAGACAGAGAAGTGGAGGAAAAAGGGGAAAAAAACAGGCTGAAACAATAAGAGACAAGCCTGAGAGTGAAGGGAAGTAGAGGGAGGAATAAGAGGAGGGAAAGAGGGGAAAAGGGAGGAGAATGAGGAAGGGAGAGGAGAGAGAGAGAGAGAGACAGAAACAGAAACAGAGTTAGGAGAGAGAAAATCAAAGAGAAGAGACAGAGAGACTGAGGGATATGGGGTGAGGGAGGAGAGAGAGAGAACACTCCCAAGGTGTCTGGCCCTTAGAAGTTCCCCATCTTTACCCCCTCCCCAGTCCAGTTTGAAATCCCAAACTTCCCCTCCATTTCTTTTGTCTTTCACATGGTCTTTCTGATTAACCTGTCTGACTCTGCCCTGGACCGAGGCCACTGTTGGAGTTCTTGGCAGGAGGGCTAAGTGCACATCTAACCCTGTGATCTTCAGCCCCATCCTCCTTTTCAGTCTTCCTGCAGCCTCCTAAATCTCCAGAAATCTCAGAACCCCAAGAACCCCTCAGGATACTTTGATTCTAACCCTTCCTTTCAAGATGACAGAACTGCAGACTGAGAGATAAGTGACTTTTCCAAAGTCACCCAATAAGTGAGGGAGATGAGGCCAGGGCATGGTTGGAGATATGGATGGTGACATTCTCTTTTCAGACGGATGATGACCAGAGCATTCTTCAAATACAAAGGCATCAACTTCCCTATGGGCCTCTACAGTCCAGAGACCATAAGCTATATTGAGAAGGACTTCAAGGTCAAAGATGATGACATTTTCATTGTCACCTACCCCAAATCAGGTAGGTGGAAAAACCTGCCAGACAGAGGAACCTCTGTCTGCCCTGGGCCCCCTGAGTGAGGACATTCCCTCAATATCCCCTCTGATCTCCCTCTGTGTCCCCTGACCTCCCTCTGGGTCCCCCTTCATTCTGCCAGGCTTCTCCAGTGACTCTCCCTGACCACCCTGCTACCATCTTTCTTTCTAGGTACCACTTGGATGATCGAGATTCTGAGTGTACTGCTGAAGGATGGGGATCCCTCCTGGGCCCGCTCAGTCCCCAACTGGGAGCGGGCCCCCTGGTGTGAAACTATCCAAGGTTTCTTGTCCATCAAGCACATGTCCACCCCTCGCCTCATCAGCTCCCATCTGCCCATTCAGCTATTCCCCCGGGACTTCTTCAACTCCAAAGCCAAAGTAAGCCTGGAAGGGTGAGCTGGACCAAGGGTTCATTACTAATGAAAATTCGTTTCAAATACTGCTTTGCGGGACCTTAGACAATTCAACGTCTCTGGACTCTATGGAACAATGTGAATCAGGAGGGAGGATCCAGGGAAGCCCCTTGTGCCAAGATATTCTGGGGAGTCTGGGGAGTCAGACTGACTCCTCCTTTAGTCAGATGCCCAGGATCTCCTCAGTGAGGCTCCCAATCATGATCTCCATCCCCTCCCTTCTCATTCCTCATGATTCTTGTTCCCTGGGCTTCCTGGCTGGGGATGCTAGTTCATTGTAATGACCCAAGAGCTTTCATTTCTCTGGCCAGTGAAGGTCTCCCAGTCACGACTGGAAGCGGGCTGAATCACTGGAGCTCTGCTAGGTGATGTCTCCAAGACCCACAGCCAGCTCTGTGATCAAGCTCTTCCTGATTCCTTTAGGTCATCTACATAAGCCGCAATCCCCGAGATGTCCTGGTCTCCCTCTATCACTACTCTAAGATTGCCGGACACCTCAAGGACCCGGAGAATCCAGACCAGTTCTTGCAGGATTTTCTCAATGGAGAGAGTGAGAACCAGGGCAGGGTCCTGGATCAGGAGGGAGAAGCAGTCACAGGACTAAAAAGACAGAATAAGAGGGGAACTCGAGTCACAAGGAGACTGAGACAGATAAAGGAACTTCGAGATCAGGGTGGCAGAGAGAGAGAAAGCAGAGGTGGAAAGGAGAGAGAGAGAGAGAGAGAGACAGAGAGACAGACAGAGAGAAAGAGAAGGAGGGAAGGAAGAGGGGGAGGGGGAAGAGAGAGAGAGAGGAAGGCAAAGAGAGAGAGAGGGAAAGAGAAGGGGAGGGAGAGGTGGAGGCAGAAGTGGAAACAGGGACTGACTAAGAGAACTTTGAGAAAGAGCTAGTTAGGAGGGAGAGCCAGGCCAGAGACACTGAAAGATTGGCTGGATAATGAAGAGGCTGAGGCTGGGTGGCTGGGTGGGGTGTGGGTGGAGGAAGCTCTGATGATAGAGGGTGAGGAAACCCTCTGAGGGATGGGAGGAGACACCACATGGGCTAGAGGTGAAGGGAGATATGGATGTCATTGTCCTCTCATGCACCTGCTTCCTTTCCCCACAAATCTCAGTGCAATTTGGCTCCTGGTTTGATCACATAAAGGGATGGATGCGGATGGAGGGAAAGGACAACTTTTTGTTCATCACCTATGAAGAACTCCAAGAGGTCAGCAAACTGTCTGCCTTTAGCCCCTCACCTCCCCATGGTCTTCCCTACAAATCCATGTGACCATAGACAAGGCCTCTCTTTGGGCCTCAGTTTCCCACTCTGTCAGATGGGCTTATTAACCCGTGGCTGACTCAAATGTGGGACTTGACAAACATCCAAGGTGATCAGTGATGCCTCTATGTAGTTCAATTTAACTCCCTATTCTAGCCTGAGGATACAGGAGAGATATAGAGGATATAGGAAGGCGACAAGACACAAGCTTTCTCCTGCAAGAGCTGCCACTCCACCAGATGGCAAGACATGTCCGCACATACTTGAAGTAGAAGAAAGAACAGGGTAAACATGGGATCCGGGTACCACAGTTTAAGAGGGATATGGAGAAAGTGGAGAAAGTGCAGGGCAGCCTGGTGGCAGTATATAGAGCACCGGCCCTGGAATCAGGAGGACCTGAGTACAGATCCATCTGCAGACACTTAGTAATTACCCAGCTGTGTGGCCTTGGGCAAGCCACTTAACCCCATTCCCTTGCAAAAACCTAAAAAAAAATGTGGAGAAAGTGCTGAAGGACAGTCAATAGGGGGAAAGATCTCAAGCTCATGGCATTCAAAGAGAGGTGGAAGGATCTAGAATACAATGGGCCTCAACCATGTGCGGATTTTTCCTTGAGATGGGGAATAGTTTTCTAATGAGTTATTCCTTGTCTCCCATCCCATTCTCTTTTCCTCAGTACTCTCCCTTTGTGATCTCAGCTCCCATAGATTCATTCATGATCATCTCTATGCTAATGATTCTCACAGCCACTTACCCAGCCCTGACCCTTTCTAATCCAGAGCCCCACATTTCTCACTGCTTATTGGGCATCTCCATCTCCATGGAGACTCAGCATGTCATTTTGTTTGCTGCCCCGCTCCCTGAACTTTCCCTACTTTCTAGCTTCCCCATCCCCCAGGCTCATAAACTCTTGTTGGTCAGCCTGGGCTCCTCCCTCCGACTCCTGCAAGGTCAAATGACCTCCAAGATCAAATAGAAAGTCATTGAAAGTTCCTCATAGTCCTCTTCCTACAGCTCTCTCCCCTCCAAACATTCTATGTATTTATTTGATCTTCACATATCACCTCCAATCACCCCATCTTTGAACCAGTTGTGCCTGGCCCTCGGAACACTCTCCTAAGACTGAGTTCCAAAGCCACTTTGTTCAAGAGACCTTTCCAAGTCCCCAGGTTCTAATACTTTCCTTTTCAGACTCACCTGCATCTACTCCGCATGTCTCTTGACACCACACATTTATCTGCATGTTGACTTTGCCATTAGACTATCAACTCCCAAAGGTCAGGACTTGGTCTTTCTGTTTTCTTATCTCCAGAAATTAGCCTAGTGCCAAATCCCTAGTGGGGGGTTGGATAGATGCTTTCAGAGTGGTGGGAAATGTCTCTTTGCTGGGGGCCTTTTGAGGAGAGTCTGGCTGCGCACTGGTCTAGCAGGTTGATGAAGGGATCCTTGTCAGAGACAGGTTGGACAGGATACCTCCAAGGTCCTTCCTACCCAGAGCCTTGGGATAGATAAACAAAACCACCAGGGAATTACAGGTGGATCATCACCATCCTTGTTAACAATGATGCAGTTTACTCTATTTGAGAGAAGAAAAGTATGGTCAGCAGGCTGAGAGGCACATGGAACAGTCTTGTAAAAAAAAAAAAAAGGAAGGACGATGAGAGGGGCTGGTTCAAAGACTGGAGGTGGTGGAACCCTGATCCACCAAAGTAGGAAAATGAGAGTGGGTACTAAGGGCTAGAAGTTGGGGGATGCCAGGCAGATCAACATTCACCCTCCTCTCTTGATGCTGTCCCCCCAGGGGAGTTGCTAAAGGATGTGAGCCGGTTAGGTCATTAGCGCAATCTTGGGGACAGAGAGTCCAAGAGAGCTGGTGAAGAGAAGATAGGAGGCATTAGTGAGCCTTGGCAGCAGTAAGTGGGGCTGGCTGTCGACAGCAGGGAGACAGAAGGGCCACATGGATGCTAATGGTTCAGCCTGGATGACCGGCAAAGCTGGGAGGGGCTGACAAGGGGGAAAGACTACTAAGGTATGTGGGCTGGGGCAGCAAGGGGCAAATCTGCTCATTTGACCCCAGGTAGGCAGAGATGGATGAAGAAAGGCACATATTGCAGATGAGGGAACAGTGAGGCCATCCAAGAGGGACATCCCCCTGGACCTCCCTCTCCGCATTTCCACAGGAGTGTTCATTTTCCTCTTGCTCTGCTCTTTTTCCTTGTTCCTTGAGGGAGGGAGGCTCAGAATCTCAACTTTCTCATCTCCCTTCCCCTCCTCAGAGCCGACCCTCACTTCTCTCTTGGCAGTCCCCAGATGCCTGCTCCCCATTTCCATGGCCACCACCCTAGTTATGACCCTCATTGCCTGGGCTGCTACTATGATGATATTTGAGGCCCATTTCCTTTCTTTTTTCTCCTTCCCAAAGTATCATTTTGTTTGTCTCGAGGTTTCTCCTAGTTATCTTCCCAAATACCACCCTTAAATATTTCCCATTACAAAGTACAAGCTCACACAGATTGGGTCTGATCTGAGTCTGGAACCAAATGTCCACATTTCTTTGGCTTATTATGCCAAAGTATATACTGGGAAAATCTCCAACCTATATCATGGTTCTACAGATGTGAGGTCCTGCAGAAGCATCCCAGGGTCACAAGATATACCCAATGGTAGAGGACAGCCCTGCTCCACTCCACAGAAACCCCCCTAAGCCCTTCCAGGAGACCAGTCACCATGTAGACACCTCCCTCTCCAAGGGGCTGATGGTACACATCTAATGATAGTCCCACCCTATGAGGTGAGTTCATGTGAAAGAGAACCAAACTTGAAGCTGCAAGATAGGTTCAGAGAAACACGTAGACATCCACTCTTGTTTCCCCATCTAACCAATGAGCTGAAGAAGGAAATGACAAACCAGTCCAGTATCTGGGCTAAAAAAAAAAACCTTTAAAGAGGGGCACCTAGGTGATGCAGTGGATAGATCACCGACCTGAAGTCAGGAGGACCTGAGTTCAGATCCAGCCTCAGACACTTAATAATTACTTAGCCGTGTGACCCATTGCCTTGCAAAAAGAAAAAAGAAAGAAAACCCTAAAAGGTTTCCACAAAGCATCAGATATGATAGAACTACAACAAAGCCCCCATGTTCGAGTGAAATTTTCATTTTTTAAAAAATAATAATAGCTAAGATGTATTTTTTTGTTAGTTCATTTGTTTCAGTCATTTCTGATTTTGTGACTCCATTTGGGGTTTCCTTAGCAGAGAAAACCACTTGGAGTAGTTGACCATTTCCTTCTCCAGCTCATCTTACAGATGAGAAAACTGAGGCAAACAGGGTGAAGAGACTAGCCCAGGGTCACACATTAGTGTCTGAGGCTGGATTTGAACTCAGGACAAGACCTCCAGACCCTGGGCCAGGCAAGGTGCCATCCAACATCCCTAATATTTACAGGGCTCTTTGCAAATATCTTTTATTCTCAGTCTCCCCGGGAGATGCGGTTATTTTTCTAATTTTGCAGATGGGGAAACTAAGGCAGACAGCTGTTAGGCGACAGGCTGTGGGCCATACAAGTAGTCAGTATCTGAACCTGGATTTGAACTTGGGTTTTTAGTAGGCCTGATCTAATGGTTTGTCTCTGGCGCCACCTAGTGGCCGGAGGCACGCTCGCTCATAGGCCATTCTCAAATGACCCAATTGACTTGGGCCATTCCCAGACCCCTTTGTGTCCAGTTCCAGGGCTCTACCACTAGGACCTCTGCAATGGGGTCCCTCTCATCCATCTTTCTCTAGGGGATCCCTGCTCCGAAGTCTCAGGAGAGTCATGACCGCTCAAGAGTTGACCTCCCAAGCCCAATGGGGGTGTCCCGGCTCCCCATCCTCCAACCACATGGCCCAGGCCCCCCTGCTCCCTTCTCTACAGGGAATGCCCCTGGTCTGGTGGAAGCATCTCTGCTGTCCCCTCTGAGTGCAGGTCTTCAGGGTCCGCTCCTCCTGGAAAGTGGCCTCTTCCTCCCCTTCCAGAGCCTCAGGCCTTTCTGTGGCCTCAGGGCCCTCGATTTCCTGCCCCACAAAGGACAGGGAGGTGGGGGTGGGGGGTGCTGTTATGACTGCCCGGCTCATTGCCCGGCTCATCGACACAGCAGAAGCTAGCAAAGGGGCGGCCCCTGGGAACCTGAAGTAGCAGCTATTAGGGATGACCACAGACAGACCCAGCAGGACATCCAGAGGGGGAAGTTCTAGAGGAAGATGCCAGAGATGGACAGAGGTCCTGATCAGAAAGGGAAAGAGAGACAGACAGACCAACAGACAGACAGAGACAGAGAGAGAGAGAGAGAGAGAGAGACAGACCCTGAGACAGAATGAGGGACACAGGCATGGCAGGAGCCCTGGGCAGGAGGCGGGGCCAAGGTCCCTGATGGTGTCCAGCCCCTGCTGTCTGCGATCCATGGGGGGCTGGGCAATGCTCCCCCCACAGCCCTATTCCCTTACCCAGCAGGGTCTGCCCCGAGCAGAACCCGAGCCCCTGGCGCTGCACCCTCTTGGTCCACCCCTGCCAGCCCCTCTCTCCCCAGGACCTGCGGGGCTCTGTCCGGCGCATCTCTGACTTCCTGGGCCACTCTCTGGAGGAGTCAGCTCTGGACTCGGTGGTGGAGAACTCAGCTTTCCGGACCATGAAGGAGAACACCATGAGTAATTACACGCTGTTGCCCAACATACTATTGGACCATCGCCAGGGAAACTTTCTCCGGAAAGGTGAGGGGGCTTGGCCAGCTTGGAGGTGGGGGGGATGGGGGAGGGAAAGGATTGGGTCACCATTCCAAGCTGGAGGAAGTCTGGAGCCTGTTGGGCAGGGAGGGGAAACTGAGGCCAGGAGGCAGGAAGTCTTCCATTGAACATTTATTGACAATATCCTGGGCACTCCGGCCTTCTCAGAGCCTGTGCTCCCCAAGAGTTCATTCTACCATGTGGGAAACTGAGGAGGGGAGATGGGCTGGCTCAGGGTATGGGTCCTAACTGCCCCCTCCTGTTGCCCCAGGGGTGTGTGGGGACTGGAAGAATCACTTCACTGTCACCCAGAGCGAAGTCTTCGACCAGATATACCGAGAGAAGATGCAGGGCCTGAAGACCACCTTCCCTTGGGATGAAGACCTCGGGGACACTAACCCCATCCTTGGCCCAGGAGCCTGGGACCTGTAACCCCCCAGAAATAAACACCACACCAGCCCCTGCCCCTGGTCCCGTGTGGTTCCTGAGCTGGGTGAGGGCCTCGCCAGGCGGGCAGGCCTGGGTGGAGGCTGGAAGGAGGAGAGGGAAGGCCTAATCAGAGCTGCACCACAGGCGTGCCTGGGTCCTCTCCAGAGGTGGGGGAGGCTGCTTGGGTGGCAGGCTGGAGAATCATACGAGGTCCTCGACAGCTGTGGTTGGGGCTCGGGAGCCCCAGATGCCTGGGGAGGCCTTAGTCCTAGAGGAGGAAGGGGCTTCATCCCCCTGCCTCCAGTCTTCCTCCTCTCCCTGGTGCTCCCTGCCCCAGGCTGGGCTTCCTCTAACCACTCTCGGGGGCTCAATCCCCACTTAGAGAAAATCCTCTCTGGGCACCCCCGAGAGCTCCTGAGAAGGCCATCAGTCAGACCCCGGGGGCAAGCACAGTCTTCCTTCCAGTGAGGGGTGCACTCAATGGTTAGCACCCTGGCCCACCCAGTCAAACTGCCCCCGGTCCTCCCAGAGCCTCCGAGAAGACGGGGAAGGGTAGTGGAATCTCCCAGGGGCCAGAGGTCGGCCCGGATTGGCCCAGCGTCGGGCCAGGACTCTGGGGTCCTCACTGACCCCCCGCTGCCTCATCAGAACCATGGCGGGCGTGGCTTGGGTGGCCCACGATGTCTTCAGCTAAAGTGGGAGGGGAGAGAGGGTCAGGGTGAGCAACCAAGCCTGGGGGGGGGGGGGGCGGGAAGGCAGAATGGGGAACCAGAAAGGGGCCTGGGCAGGAGAAGGAAGGTGAACAGGAAGCAGGTGGCTGCCGGAGCCAGGGAAGGTCAATATTTGCCCAAGGAGGGAGTGTTGGGTGAAGGCCCAGCCCTGTCTGGCCCTTCCCAGGCTCCTGTTTTTCCCCTCTCCCAGTCTTCCTTGAGTCCCCCAAAGCACCCAGCTCTTCTCCCCAGCCTTCCCCCACTCACATCTTTGCCTGGTCTCCCTTCGCCATCACTGGACCCAGACAACTGGGAGAGGCGGCTCAAGTCCCAGAGGGAGCGGCTAGGCCGGGCAGCCGGGCCACTGGTGGGCCGGACCCTCTGGACACTCCTTAAGATGTCACTTAAGGCTGGAGCCATGGGGGAGGGTCCCTTGGAGTCAACCTGGGGCTGGGGGGCACCGTCATCCTGCAGGGCGTGCGAGACGGGGGCCACGGAGCGGCGGTGGGCGATGTGGTTGCGGTCCCGGAGCAGTGGCACTCCGTCCAGGACACTGAGGAAGGGGCCCGAGGGCGGGGAAGGGGGTAGTGGCTGGGAGGTGGCATACAAGGTCCGGAACTCTCTGTCAAAAGCCTCCAAAATCTCCCCGGTCAGCAGCGTCACCAGGCTGCGGTGCAAGCGGGAGTCACTCCAGGTAAAGCTGGAGAGAAGAGGCATGGCGAGGAAGGCTGGGAATGGCCACCCCGGCCCGGCATCCCCCCACCAGGCTCCTCACTCCTCATTGTTGGGGGGGCATTGGGGGGACCAGAAGGGCATGGTTCTGTGGTGTTGCTGGAGAACGGTCCCAGTGTCTGTTCAGTCATGGTCCTAGGGAGCCGGGGAGGGGCTGAAGGGAGGGCACCCACCCAGGAGGGTGAGGGCAGGAGTCGCCCCTGTCAGAAAGGCCCACATAGGGCACCGGGGCAGGATGCCCAGGGCCTGGTCAGGTTGGGGTTGGCTGGGGTAGCTTCCCACCTGTAGGAGCCCGTAATGATGCTCTCTCCATCCACCAGCACAAACTTTTCTCTCACGTCCCCGATGACGTGCTTCATCCTCCGGCTCTGAAAGCCGCAGCCTCTCAGGACCCGGACTTCAAGGTTCTGAGGGGAGCAGGGACCCTCTGGGGTCAGCGCCAGCCTCCTGGCTCCCCCACCCCAGCACTAGGGCTTCCTGCCATAGGAAGGGGGGGCAGGGGCTGTTACCTCCATGGCTCGAGGGTTCACCTTCAGCTGCTGGGCCAAGGCCAGGAAGGCGGGGAGGTGGCGGTGGTCCAGGAGGACGTAAACCGGAACCCCACGGCGAGTAGCAGCCTCGCGAAGATCCAGCAACAGATCGGGGTCCGTGAACACATCCATGACCACAGCGACAAGCTGGGAGTGAGTGGGGAGAGTGAAGTGGCAGGAGGTTGAGCCTCCGGGGATGGGGGGGGGGCCGGGGCAGGGGAAGGGAGGGAACCCACCTTCTGGGCCTCCCGAATGGCCTTCCTCACCAGCTCCTTGATGGAGGGGTCCCCATCCCCAGGGGGCTGGGTGTAGAGACGGGCACGGGTGATGCCCTTCCAAAGGCGGGTCTCTGGCCAGCCCAGACCCAAGTCTGGAGGGGGCTCCTCGGAGCAGCCTGGGAAGTAGGTGACGCTCCCCTGCTCGGGGATGCCAGCCCCCGTTTCCTGGTCTGGGGTCTCCCGGTCCCCAACCCTCCAGTCCTCGGCCCGGGCCTCCAGGCTCCGGACCTCTTCGGCTGCCAGGAAAGGCACGAGCTTCTCCCGG
This sequence comes from Macrotis lagotis, assembly GCF_037893015.1. Lineage (NCBI taxonomy): Eukaryota > Metazoa > Chordata > Mammalia > Peramelemorphia > Peramelidae > Macrotis > Macrotis lagotis. The sequence continues at coordinate 916,142,005 of NC_133658.1, read as the reverse complement.
AGCAGGCAGGAAGCAAAGGCCCCGGCCCCCTCACTCAGGAGGGTCTCCAGGGCCAGCCTCTGGCCTTCTGAGTAGAGGAGGGTGGGGTCTGCCCTGTTGGGGGGTGCCTCCTCCGGAGCCCCCTCCCCAGCTTCTTCTAGAGCTGCCAGCTGGGAGGCAGCCATGGCCTCGATCCTCCCACAACGGGTCCCTGACCCAGCTCTGAGTCTACCCACCCCTCTCTCACACCTGCATGGCCCCCAGGTCCTCGTGGGCCCCCCTAAGCATCGGGCGTTCTCCCACCGCCTCTGACCCAGCCACAGGGGACTCTGGCCGGCGACTGCGCCGGTCCGTCCAATGGGGGCTCTCCGGCCACTGCTGCCACCCCTGCCCCCAGGCCGACACAGGCAGTCACCCTTGCCCTCGACAGGCCAAAATCCTTTGCCGCTGTGCCCCCCTCCAAGACAGGCCTCAGACCCTGCTCCTGGGCAATTCCAAAGTACTCGGAAGCTCTGAAATCCTGCCTGGAATAGAAGGGGCAAAGTCCTGGGGAGGGAGGGAGGAAGGAGTGAGGCCCAGCACTTAACACCGCTAAGACGTTCCAAAGCCCTCAGAATGAATGGTGGGAAGGGGGCTAAGTTCAAGTTCATGCACAGCTCCAACAGCGGTGGGTCTAAAGAGGGGGATCCCAAGTGCCCCCAGAAGCCACTCCCACCAGAAAGCTCCCCCTCATGCCCACCTCCTCTGCATCCAGAACCTGCTTTGATTCCTTCCTTTAGCCCAGAACCCTCCAAGGCCCATTCCTCCTACTCCCCCAACCCCCCCAGAACTCTGCCAGGCCCCTATCTGCACTCCTCCTACTCCCACCCCCACCCCACCAGCCCTACCTAGGAGCCAGATTTCCAAGCCCAGTGCCCAGCTGGGGCCCAGCTGCCCTCCTTGGTGCCGTGCTTCCCTTGGGCCAGTAACACTGGGCTCAGGTCTCCAGTGAACCCCCTTTCTGTACTCCCTTAGCATATTTAGGGGGTACCTGGGCCCCTCCTGTCATTTGGACCCCGTGGCTCTTGGCAGACCCCACCAGCTCCTCATTCATTCTAGGGCTAGGGGCCAGGGAGGAAACAAAAGGAGACCCAGCCCTGGAGTGCAAACAGAAGAGCCTGGGTCTGGGGGAATGAGAGGTCCCCCAACGCCCCCAGCCCCTAGAGGGAAGGCAGCTCACCTGTGCCTCAGTTTCTGCTCCCAGGATGCCCAAGCCTGAGCCTTGCCGGACCCTCCTGGCCACCCCCCAAGGAGCCTCTGGTGCCCGACCTTTCCAACAGTCAGTAAAGACCAGGAAACAGGTGTGAGAAGAGGAGGGGCAGCGACAGGGGAGGGATGAGGGCGGGGAGGACACCTGGGCCCCAGGGGCGGGCTCTGTGGGATCCCAGGCTAGCAGATGGGTGCTCCCCCCAGCTCCCAGAGTCAGCCGCGCGAGCACACATGCACACACACAAGTGTTGTCCAAAAATCTTTAATGTAACAAGGAAGATTAGTTTTTGTAGCCTCTGCTGGCGCGGCGGCCCCTGGCACGCTCGAACTTGCGGCCCTTGGATCGGACATAGGGTCTGTGGAGGAGAAAGGCGGTGTGAATGCCGGCCCGGCGCCCCCCGCTCCCCAGCACCCACGTCCTCTCCCCGAGACTTACTTGGTGTGGCTGTGGGGGGTGCCCGGGGCCTTCCCGAAATGCCTGTACACCTGGCGGCCCTTGCGGGGACCTGGGGGTGAAAGGAGGGGGGGCGGTTAGCGAGGACCCCCGGCCAGGCCAGGCCGCCCCCCCAGGACACAGGCGGGGCTCACCGGACAGCAGGACGGTGCCGCGGCCCTTGGGCGAGCTCATGGCCAGCTGGTCGAAGGTGAGGATCTTGCCCCCGGCCTTGAGGATGCGGCTGCGGGCGTTGCTGGTGACGCGCAGGGCGCACACCTTCAGCTTGGGCACGTCCTGGATCCTCACGTCGTCCGTCACGGTGCCCACCACCACGGCCGTCTTGTTCTCCCTGCCCGGCAGCTTCATCTTCCGGATCTGGGGGGGGCGGGCGGGTGGTCTAGGGGCGTGGGGGGCCTCGGGACATGGGGAGTCTCGGGGTGTGGGGGTCTCGGGGCGTGGGGGGCCTCGGGACATGGGGGGCCTCAGGGTGTGGGGGTCTCGGGACATGGGGACCTCTCAGGGTGTGGGGGTCTCGGGGCGTGGGGGACCTCGGGACATGGGGACCTCTCAGGGTGTGGGGGTTCTCGGGGCGTGGGGACCTCGAGGGATGGAGGTCTCGGGCCGTGGGGACCTCGGGGCGTGGGGGGCCTCGGGACATGGGGAGTCTCGGGCCAGTCTCGGGCCATGGGGTGGGGGGCCTCGGGGCGTGGGGGGCCTCGGGACATGGGGAGTCTCGGGCCATGGGGTGGGGGGCCTCGGGCGCGGGCTTACCATGCGGGACAGGGACAGGGGCGGCCGGTTGGTGCGGCTCATGAACAGCCTCTTGAGGACGACCTTGTTGAAGGTGGAGTTGGTCCTCCGGGCCAGGAAGCGGTAGAGCTGGGGGGACAGCAGAGGCTCGGGGGCCCGCTCCCCCCGCCGCGGCCCCCGCGCCCCGGGCCCCCGCGGCCCCCGCCCCGCCTCACCTTCACCAGCAGCCGCAGGTAGATGTCCTGGCTCTTGGGCTCCTTGCGCCGCACCTTGCGGTCCTTGTTGTGGCGGATGTCGACTCCCTGCGCGGCGGGGAAGCAGAGGCTGTGAGCGCCGCGGCGCCCCCCGCCCGCCGCCCGCCGCCGCCCCCCGCCGAGGCCGCGCACGCCCCGGGCCGCCGCGAGCCCGGGCCCGAAGCCCCGCGGCCCCGCGCCGGCCCGATGGCGGCGGATTGCCCCCCGCACTCACCATGCTGGCGCCCTGCGGAACACCGGGCCGAACAGGAAAGACCGGGGGCCGCGGGGCAGGCTGGGAAGGCCACCCGAGCCCGGCGTGCCCTGCGTGCTCTGCGTGCCCTGCGTGCGGCGAGGGGGCGGGCACGTCGAGCGTGGCCCCGCCCCCGCCTCTCCGGCGCCCCCTGCAGGGCCCTGGGCGGAGTGCGGCCCCGCCCCCCCCGGCTCCCGGAGCCGACCCCGCCCCCCGCCCCCCCCCCCCCGCCGGGGCCCAAGCGGTCCGACTGGCCGGACCGGGCTGGGCGAGGCGGGGCAGGGCCGCGGCCGGGGAGCGGCGCGGCGCCGGGCGGGGAGGCGGGCCCGAGCCGGAGGCCGCGGGGCGAGAGCACGCCGAGTCGGGCCGCGACGAGGAGCCGCGGCGGAGAGGCGGCGGCCCGGCAGATAGGGCAGGGTGAGGCGGGAAGGACGCCGGGCCGGGGCGGCAGCAGAGGTCGGGTCTCCCCGCCCGCCGCCCGGGGGGTGCGGGCGCTCCGGGGCCGCCGCTCTGTCTCGGCGCCTAACAGCCCCGGCCCCCGCTGCATCCCCGGGGCTCCGCCATGCAGCCGCGACCCTCTCTCCACCACCCTTCGTGGGGTTTCCTCGGGAGACCCCAGAGTGGCCGCTCTCCGACTCACTTTACAGACGAGGCACCTGAGGCCAGCGGGGTCGAGTCACTCAGCCGGGGCCTCCCAGCTAGGAAGGCGCCAGTGGCGCTGCCTGCGGGGCTGGCATTTGTGCCCTGGGGCAGCACCTGGCTGTACCGTGGTGTCCCCGGCGGTGTGACCCTTCCCTGGGCCTTCCCTGTCCCAGAGCCTTGGCAGCGGGCTGCCCGGCCCGGGGCAGCGGGCTGCGTGCCAGTGACTGGGAGACGGGTCTTCTCCATCTGTCCGACCGCCCCTCGAGCCTCCCCGCCTGAGCCTGCGCGTGTCCCTGATCCTGGGTCCCCGGCCCTTGGGCTCGGTGAGGGCGCGGGCCCCTCTGGGTCTGCATCTCCCCTCGGGCCCGGCTAGCTTGCATCTCAGTGTCCTGGTTTCGGGGGTCCTCTGCGTCAGGGGCTCTCTCGGCTCTTTGCCCGTTTCAGGGCTCTCTCTCGTCTCTGGGAGTCAGGGCTTCTGCCTCCCCGCTCAGCGTGTCGGGGTGAGCAGGGGCGTTCGAAGCCGGCCTCGGCCCCTTGCCTCGCAGGGGCTGTGTGACCTTGGGCCAGTCCCTCACCGGGGCCATCTCCCGCCGTCCTGATCCCTCCCGGCCCCAGCCCCAGGGGGAGACAGTGAGGCCGGCGGACGGAGGCACAGCGCCCCGCAGGAAGGGAAGGGAAGCCGGGGGGCAGGAGGAGGCAGGGAGGCGGGCGCAGCCAGCCTCGGGGGGCCTGAAGGAGACCGCGTCATCGCGGAGGGGGTGACGGGCCGAGTCACCGCCGGCCTCACTGGCCCCCCACCCTCGGCATCCCCAGGCCCGGCTCTCCCGAGGCGGGGCGGCGCTCCGGGAGAAAGGGGCCTGTGTGGGCGCCGCCCACAAGAAACATGGCGACCGCGGCTCACCGCCTTTCCCCCGCCGGCGCCTCTTCTCGCGAGAGCCGCCGCGCGAAGCCTCCCGCCGTGCGGGTCCGGCGGAGCCCGCCCCTTCCGCGATCCTATTGGTCGGCCTCAGTCAGGCCTACGCTCCCATTGGCTGCAATCCCACACACCTCCCTCCCACCCCTTCTCCTCCCCCAAAGTCCTCGGCCCCGCTGCGGGGACGCGGGCTGAGAGGCGGGACTTCCGGCGGCGGGGAGGGGGCGGGGCCGGAGGCCCGGACTCGGAGCGGAGCTCGAGGGGAGGCCGGGAGGGAGCCGGAGCCGGGCCGGCGGGGCCGGCGGGGGTCCCGGGGAGGCGGGCGCCGATGACGCCCTGGGCAGCGCCGGCCTGTGGCAGCGGCCTCGGCTGGCGGGGCGGGGCCGGGGGCCCGGCGGGCCGCGCGAGGCCCGGGGCGGCCGGGATGGGCGCGCGGAGCCGGAGGCCGGGGCCGCCCGCGGGCACGGGGGCCTGAGGCCGCGCCCGGGGTCCCGCAGGGTGAGCGGGCGGGGCGGGGCGAAGGTCGCGGCCGGGCGGGGCGGGGCGGCCGCGCTGGCGGGACCTTGGCCGGGCGCTCAGGCCCGGGCGGCGGTGGGTGTCGCGCGGGGCCCGCGGGGCCGGGGCTGCGGCCGCCCCCGCCCCCCACCTGGCTTCTCGCCTCTCGCAGGTCCCGGCCGAGCCCCCCGCGCCATGGCCGGCACCCCGCTGCTCCACGGGGAGTTCGGCTCCTACCCGGCCCGGGGCCCCCGCTTCGCCCTGACGCTCACCCCGGTGGCCTTGCACGTCCAGCGGCTGCGGCCCCGGCCCGAGGCCTGGCCCCAGGGCGGCCTGGTCCCCCTGGCCGAGGTCTCGGGGTGTCGGACCTTGCGCAGCTGCTCCCCGAACGACTCGGCCGCGTACCTGTGTGTCTACACCTACCCGCGGGGCCGGAGGGGCGGGCGGCGGCGGGCGGCGAGGACCTTCCGGGCTGACCGGGCCTCGGACTACAAGGAGAATCACGCGGAGGCCCAGAGATGGGCCACCGCCCTCACCTGCCTACTGCGGGGGGTGCCGCTGCCCGGCGACCTGGGTGAGCCCCCCGGGGAGGATGCCCTGCGGCGAGGCCCGGGCTCGGGGGAGGGGGCAGGAGGGGCCGCCAGCCCCCGCGGCGAGGGGCCGGCCTGGGCCGAGCGTCACCCCACAGGGGCCTCTGCAGAGACCCAGGACCCCAGGGGAGACTGTAGGGCCGGGAGCGAGGGCCTTTGGCCCCCGGAGACTCCCTCCTCTCTTTTTGTGCCTCCCTTTTCACTCCCCCCACCCCAAGTCCAAGTCTGGTGGCCACCCCCTTGCTTCTGGGCCCTCTCCCACTCTACACCTGCTCCTGTCCCCCAGCCCCCCATTTCTGCCCCTTCAAGGAGGGATGGAGAGACAGAGCTGGGAGTGGGGCTGTGACCTGGAAACTGAGCCGCCCTCCCGGTCTTTCTGTCTCCCTCGTCACCTCCCTGGGACCCAAGGGATTAGGTGGGTGGGACACTTAAAACCTAGAACAATTAGCTGCCTCTTCTAATCTCCTCCTGCCCCCCCCACCCGGGCTGTGCGCCAGGACACCTGCTTCCAAAGAACCGGAGGGGTGAAGTATCAGCCCCTTCTCCATTGTTCCCCCACTGCAGTGGGTGGCAGGAGAGAAACCTGGGGAGGGTGAGGGGATGACAGGGCGCCCCTCCCCCCCAGAAGGGCCTCCGGAGCCCAGGCTGGCCCTGGGAATGCTCAGGAACTTGAGCAGGGCCTGGGCTTTTGGGGCTCTTGTCCCAAAGCCCTCTGGGAGGTGTAGTTTCTTGCTCCCCAGACAGCTGACCTCTTCCTTCCTTCCCTCCTTTGCACCAGAGATCACCCCGGAGCTCCTGCCCCGGGCTCCCCGCCTGCTTCTGCTGGTCAATCCCTTCGGGGGGCGGGGCCTGGCCTGGCAGTGGTGCAAGAACCACGTGCTGCCCATGATTTCCGAAGCCGGACTCTCTTTCAACCTCATCCAGACAGGTGAGGCGGGCCTGGGGGGTAGGGGTGGGCACGTGGGGGAGGGTCCAAGGTGAGGTGGGGCCGTCTGCCAGGGGTCCTCACGATCCCCCTCTCCCCAGAGCGGCAGAACCACGCCCGGGAGCTGGTGCAGGGGCTGCGGCTGAGCGAGTGGGATGGCATCGTGACCGTGTCTGGGGACGGCCTGCTGTATGAGGTAAGTGGGAGGCTGGGGGGGGCAGGGGTGCCCCTGCCCCTGGGAGGCTGGGGCGTCTGGGGGGGCGCAGGGGCACTGCCCTCCACACACAGCCTCTGTCTGCCTGCCCACAGGTGGTGAATGGGCTTCTGGCCCGGCCCGACTGGGAGCAGGCGATAAAGATTCCGGTGGGAGTCCTGCCCTGCGGCTCAGGCAATGCCCTGGCCGGTGCCATCAACCAGCATGGGGGGTAGGCAGGGGGACCCTTGGGCTCCTCCCCTCCGTCCTCCACATGTGGCTACTGGGTCTGGGGGTGGCTGGGCTCTGCCCATCCCGTCTCTGCAGCCCCCCCAACTCAGACTCAGCAGCCCCGGGCATCTCTTCCCTGGGCAGGTTTGAACCAGCCATAGGCCTGGATCTGTTGCTGAACTGCTCCCTGCTCATGTGCCGTGGTGGCGGCTCCCCGCTGGACCTTGTCTCTGTGACCCTGGCCTCGGGAGCCCGCTGCTTCTCCCTGCTCTCTGTGGCCTGGGGCTTCGTATCTGATGTGGACATTCAGAGTGAGCGCTTCCGCGTTCTGGGCTCTGCCCGATTCACCCTTGGCACCATCCTTCGGCTGGCCTCCCTCCATGTCTACCCAGGGCGCCTCTCCTACCTCCCAGCCTCCTCCTCGGCCTCCAACGGCACCCCTGCCCTGGCCCAGCCTCTTCCCCGAGCCGCCTCGGAACTGACCCTGGCCCCGGCCCCAACCTCAGCCCCTTCCCAAGAGACTCACTCGCCCTTGCACCGCTCGGTGTCTGACTTGCCCCTGGCCCGAGGTGGAGACTTCCCCCCACAGTCCCAGTCTTCCCCCTCCCCTCCTCCTTCTCCAGGGTCCTGCCTTCTGTCCCCTGACCCTCCTCTCAACCCTGGGCCTGTCCCCAGTCCAGCCCCCAACTCCTTGGGGGAGAGAATTCATCGGGGTTCAGAGCTCCCTGCTTCGAGCAGCCCCCCGGTCTCTCCTGACCCTCCCGTCTCCAGCAGTCCCAGCCCCCCCTCTGATCCAGAAGCCTCCGCAGCCACTCCAGCTTCCCTTGACTCTCCAGCTGCTCACAATTCATCAGTTGACCCTCTAGCCTCTGAAGATCCTGGGGCACTTGAGCCCCCCACTCTCTCTTCCTCCCCTCCTGGCCCAGGCCCTGGGGAGCCGCCTCCTTCTCCATCGGCCTCCTCCAATCTCTCTCCTTCCCCTAATTCACAGACTTCCCCAGAACCGGCTTCTGCTTCGGGATCAGCGACCCCTGGGACCCAGTGGGGCCCCAAGGACCATCTGTTGCCTCCCCTGGGTTCCCCACTGCCCCCGGGCTGGGTGACCCTGGAGGGGGACTTTGTGCTGATCCTGGCCCAGTCTCCGAGCCACCTGGGTGCTGACATGGTGGCAGTCCCCAATGCTCACTTCGGGGATGGCCTGGTGCACTTGTGCTGGGTTCGAAGTGGGGTCTCCAGGGCCTCCCTGCTCCGCCTCTTTCTGGCCATGGAGAGGGGGAGTCACTTTGGCCTGGGCTGTCCCCAGCTAGGCTATGCCACAGCTCAGGCCTTTCGCCTCGAGCCCCTCACCCACCACGGAATCCTCACAGTGGATGGGGAACAGGTGGAATACGGGCCTCTCCAGGCTCAGATCCACCCTGGCCTAGGAACCCTACTCACAGGCCCCAAGGCCCAAGAACCCCAGCTGGCCGGGGGGGACGCCTGGGCACCCAAGTGTGGGACAGTCCCCGGCGGAGGAGGCAAAGCCTAGCCCCGGCGTCCTCCCCAGGCTGGCTGGGGGGCAGGGAGCCCAGCCTTCAACATCAGCTCTGGGCCCTTTTGTTAGGGGGAAGGCCTGGCCAGCTGGAGCCAGTTTCCATGGGTTCTCCATCGGGGGCCAAGATCCAGGGTCCGGGCAGCCTTCCCTGGGCCACAGGCTGCTCCTCTCTCACCTCAGGGGATGAGGCTGGTCACCCAGGAGCCAGTCTCCTCACAGGGACCAGGAATTAGGGGGCCAAGAGTGAGCTGGACCTCCCGAGGGCAGAGCTTCCCCTTCCTCAGCCCCATGATGGGACCCACCAGATGGCAGGACTGCCTTCCCTGGACCCCCATGTGGGGGCTGCCCCTTCTGCTCCTGGTGAGCATCCCCTCTTTTCTTTTGCACTAGGACCCCCCTCCCTGAGGGGGGGGGGTGTCAGGGTCCCCTGGGGCCCCCTGCCTCAGTTTCTTTCCCCCCCCACCCCAGTGGTCTTCAAGGCTACAGCCTCTATGCAATAAACAGTAACAATGCTCGCTTCAGCCCTTTGGCCCTTCCTACATCAGGGGATCAGGTAGAGAACCTGGGGGGGAATGGGGAGGAGGGCCCCGAGCCGGAAGCTGCCGGCCCCCAAAGCAGCCGATGCTTTGCTTCTCATGGTTTATTGGAGTTATTCAACTGGAGAGGGCCAGGAAGCAAAGGAATGGGAAAGGGCCCCCCCAACTCCTGAGTTCCCCCCACCTCAGCTGGGAGGAGGAGGACTCCATACTTATTTTTCTTAAAAAATATATATATATATATATAGATTTGTCATCATCTCAGCACCGTGCCCCTCAAGGAGCCCAGATGTCCAGCCCGAGGCCACACTAGTGGGCAGGCAGGGGAAAGAGTTCGAGGGTCAGTCATGGGGCTGCTGTGGTTTCCTCTGGGCCACGAGTCCTGCCCAGGGTCACACAAGGGCCAGCTGGCAGTGAACCTGGGGCAAAGGGTCCAGGGTCCTCCCCGGAGGAGAACGTTGGGGTGGATTCGGCATCCAGGAACGGGCTTGGCCGGGGCGGGGAGGGCTGGGGGCACCGGGCGCTCACAGGGCCCCATGCTGGGCCTGGTAGCGGGACAGCACGGCCCGGTAGTGGGAGAGCTCCTGGCGGACCGCGACCACCTCCTGCCTCAGCAGGGCGTTCTCCTTCTCCAGGAAGGCCGCCCGCACCGAGATCTGGTTCTCCTTCAGCCGCCGGGCGTCCCGCGAGCGCTTGGCCGCCTCGTTGTTCTTGTAGCGCCGGCTCCAGTACTTCTCATCCTGGGGAGGCAGGCGGGGGCCGGGGCTCAGGGCCGGAGGGTCCTGCCCGGGCCGGGGCGCCCCACCCGGCAGAGCACGCGGCCTGGCCCCCGAGGGGTGTCCTAGAGGGGCCGGGGCTCCCCTGGGTGTGGGGGGCCTGAGACCCTCCGGTGGGAAGAGCGCTGGGGGGAGGGGCCCGGGGCACAGGCGGCTCACCTTCTGCTCCTCGGGCACCTGGATCTTGCGGGCCTTCTTCATGATGGGCTGGGGCTTCAGCTCCTCCTCCGAGAAGCGGTGCTTGCGGGGGTCGAAGGTGTCCTGGCCCGGGACGCTGGACAGGGCCAGGTCGGCCGGGTCCGGGTCGAAGGTCATGAGCACCTCCACAGACTCGGGGTCCACCGGGCTGGGGGGTGTCTCTAGAGGCAGGACCTGGGCAGAGGGGGAGGCGGGGGAGGGAGGGCGTGACCACCAGGGTCCGGGCAGGGGGAACTGGAGGAGCGGCGGCGCGGGGCGCATGCGCGGGCTCCCCCCCCACCGGGGCCAAGCGAGGACACGGCAGCGGGCGGGGGCGGAGTCACGTGTGCGGCCCGCCTCCGCTCCCTCCCCCGCCGCACGTGACCGCGCCGCTCCGGGCTGCCTGCCCCAGGGAGTGGGGAGGAGCTCACGTGGGCCCAGAATGTGAGGCTGCGGCCGGGTGGGGCCGGGCCAGAGAGGACACGGGCGGCCCAGCCGACTCCAGATCCCGGCAGCCCCCGCGGCAGAGGCTCGGGTCCAGAGCCAGCGGGGCGCCGCAAGGGCCGCTGGGAGCTGTAGTCCAAACATTGCCGAGTCCTGCTGGCTGAGGGGAGGGGGCGGGGTGGGGCGGCTGCCCCCCTCCCAGACCTCTGTCTCCTCCTCCTCCTCCTCCTCCTCCTCCTCGGGGTCGCCCCCTCCCCGACCCCCGACTCCCCGCATCGCCCCCCCCCCCCCGCCCGCGCACCTGCGCGCTGGGAGCCCGAGCCACCTGCGCCCGGGGCGCGGAGGGCCGGCCCGGGTCCCCCCGGGGACGGCCGCGGAGAGGCGGGCGTGGGCGTGGGCGTGGGCGCCGGGGACGAGGAGCCGGACGGCGCCGGGGACGAGGAGCCCGAGGAGCAGGACGGGGCGGCGGCGTGGGGCGCGGGGGCCGCGCGGGGCGCCGGCGGCCCGGGCTCGGGGGGGCTGGGCGGCAGCCCGTGCTCCAGCAGGAAGGCGTCCAGGTCCACGTCGTCCACGTCGCCGAAGGGCAGCGGCCGCTCCCACAGCAGCGAGGCCAGCAGGGCGCCGGGGCCCGGGCCCGCGCGGGGCCGGCCCGAGCCCCCCAGCAGCCCGCCGCCCTCCTCGCCGCCGGCCGCCGCCTTGCGCTCCTTCTCCTTCAGGAGGCCTGGGGGCGAGACGGGGCGGGCGGGGAGGAGCCAGGCGGGGGGGACACGGGGGGCGGGAGCGCGGTCAGCGGCGCCGCCGGCCCGGGCCCCCGCCCCGCCCCGCCCCGCCCCACGTGCCCCCGCGGCCCCGCCCCGGCCCGTGGCCCGGCCGTGTGAGCCGACCCCCGCCCGCCCGCGCCCGGGGCACTCACAGCTGGCCGGCGCCTCCTTGGTCTTGCCGGGCCCCTGCAGCAGGCTCCGCAGGCCGTGCAGCGCCGCGCCTCCCGCCGGGCCGCCCAGCAGCTGCGGGGCCGGGGGCCGGTCGCTCGCGGGCCTCGCCATCCCCCGGGGGCTGGGGGCCGTCACCGGCTCATGGGCGGCGAGGCTGCCCCCGCCGAGACGCCCCGGAGCGCCGGCCGGGCTGGGCGGGCGCCTGGCTGCGAGGGGCCCCGGCGGGCGCGCGGGCCGGGCGCGGGCGGGCGGCGCTGGCGGCGGCGGCGGCGGCGGGCTCCCTGCGCGGCGCGGCCCGCCGGCCCGGGCTCGCGCACATCGGAGGCTCTTGGCAAGCCCGCACGGGGGAGGCGTGTGTGGCTGTGTGGCGGTCGGGGCGCGCGAGGCAGGGGAGGCTGGCCCGGCGCGGGCGGAGCCAGCGCGCCGCAAACTTTGGATGCGGGCTGGGGGAGGGAGCGGGGCGGGGCCTGCCGCGGGCCCCGGGGCGGCCTGCGCCCCGGCCCGGCCCGGCCCGGCCCCGCCGCGTGCCCGCCGGCCCCGCCTCCGCCCCGCCGGCCAATGGGCGCCCGCGCCGGGGAGACGGGCCGCCAATGGGGGCGCTCCTGTCCGAGCCGGGGCCCGCCTCGCCGGGCCCCCCCCACGGGCGCGTGGCGGGGAAGGCGTGGGGCGGGGCCCTGACCTAGATTCCGCCAATGAGCGGCGGCGCCTTGACCCAGATGGGGAAGAGGGGGCGGGGCGGGAGGGGGGCAGCACGTGGCCCCGCGCGTGCCGCCCGCCAAACCCCGAGCCCCGGAGCGAGGCCGCGATGGGGGGGGGGCGTTGTTAAAGGGGACGGTCGCGTCAGCCTCCCGGGCCGTTGTCACCCCCTTGCCCGAGCCCTTGAACCCCAGTTTGTCCAGACTACACGAGGAGGGTGTTACGGTCTCTTTAATAGGTTCAGCTGGGGGAGGGGAGGGAGGCAGGCAGGTCCTCTTCTCAGCGGGCACCGTCCACTGCAAAGAGAGGGGGCGGGAGCGGTGAGGCCGGGCCTGTACCATTATGCCGGGCTGGGGGGGGGGCCTTGAGAGCTTTGGTCTCTGGGGCCACTGTCTGTCACCGTGGGCCAGTGCGACTTTACCCCCACGGGCGCGAGGGGCGCTGCACCAAGTCCCCCTGGAAGGGGCGAGCTGCCCACGACCCTCCGGCTCCCTTAGGGAGGGACAGGCCGGTTCTAAGGAGCCCCCTCTTCCCCCTCCCCCAGTGATCCCGAAGTCCGCCGGCAGAGGGCCGGACTACCGATCCCGGCAGGCCCCGGCGCCCCGGCCCCGCGGCCTCCTGGGATCTGTAGTTTTGTAGCCGCGGGCCGTACCGTGCAGTCGGTAGTTGGGGCCCCGGCAGCGCCGCTCCGGGTGTCGCGGGTCGCGGTTGCCCCGGAGGGCGCGGTGGGCCAGGGGCTGCAGGGGCCTCCCGTTGCCGCTGAGGCTCTGGAAGATTTGGGAGGGCGGGTTCTGGCTCAGGAGCCGCAGGGAGTGCATCTGGGGCGGGGGACAAGGGCGCTCAGCACCGGGAGCCCGGCCCCCCGGCCCGCGCCATCCCCGCCCCGGGCCCGGCCCTCCTCCCGGGCCACCTGCAGGGAGGTGACGTTGAGGGCGCGGTCGATGAGAATCCAGGTGACGGTCTCGGAGCAGGGCGGGGTGCTCAGCGAGCCCTGGTAGGTGACGAAGCCGAAGGAGTCGGGGAACAGCTGCTCCAGGCTCAGGTCCTGGACGAAGTAGGCGTCGTCTGCCAGGGAGACCCCCGCGTGAGGGAGGAGGGTCCCGGCCCCGGCCCCGGCCCCGCACCTCTCCCCACCCCCAGGCCCCCGCAAGCACTTTTGTAGGAGATCCTGGTGATGGTGTCTCTGTTGAGGAGGCGACTCAGGAAGGGGTTGGAGTTGGCGGCGACCTGCGGTGGGGTGCCAAGGAGGAAAAGAAGGCTCAGTGGGGGCCCGGCCCCTTCCAGCCCCACGCAGGGGCCCTGGGACTTCTGGAGAGCGCAGCTGCGTTCACAAAGACCCTCTTGGGGGGCTTCCCCTCGGGGGGACTTGCCACAAGTCTCCCCAGATTCCGAATCTATCATAATAACGTTGGCAATACTGTTTGTCCTTCATCTTCAGAGAAGACCATGGCATCAGGAAGGTGATGCCACCGCAGCCGGGGAACTGGATGTAAGCGAGAGGGGCTGCGCTGTCACCAGCCTCACTCTCTCTCCCAGAGCCATCTGGGTCCAGTGGCCAGATGTAAACCAGGATGACTGGAGATGGCCCTGAATGAGAGGCAGTCAAGGTGAAGCGACTTGCTAGTAAGTGGCAGGTGTCTAGGGCTGGATTCGAACTCCCATCCTCCCCTCTCCAAGGCCGGTGCTCTCTACTGCACCAACTAGGTACCCTAATATACCAAGGGGGTTGGATGACACAGTCTCCAAGGTCCCTTCCAGCTTGAATCTCTCATTCCAAGCTCCACCTGGACAAAGAAATCATCTAGTCTTTTCTTGGAGTCCCCTGGGGACTTCTTCACTGGCTGTGGCAGCCAGCTCTTGCTGAGAGGAAGGTTTACTTTATACCAGCCTGAAGGCTGGTTGTCTTCAACTTACACCCACAATGCCTGGGTCTTATAACCTTTCCCACAACAGCCCTCCAAATACTCCTCCCACCCGACTCCCTTCTCTTCCTTGGGCTACACCTCCCCGGTTCCTTCAGAGACCACCTAGGTACTGGAGATGGATTGAATGGTGGGATGAAGGAAAAGACCAGGGTCCCTAGAAAAAAGAGTGGGGGAAATTGGAGAAGGAAGGGACCAGGGCCCTTGGATAAAGGGATGGGAAACGCTAGAGAAGGAAGAGGACGCTGGCTGGGTGCTGGGAGCTGGGAACTGAGGGGGCAAAGAAGGAGGGCAGCCACCTAACACTCCAGATAAAATGGAGTCACAACACAGTGGTGTCTGCATTACAGACACAAAGCTTCTTCACCTGACCCAGGGACTCCTCAGCCCCAAACCCTCTTCACTAGCCCCTTCTTCTTCCTGAATCAAGTTCTTCTACCCTTGCCTGGATCCTAGCAATATTATAATGACAGTAACTAACATTGACATAGCACTTAGGTGCAAGCAACTGCCTTTCACAATTCTTATCTCACTTATCATCAGTTCTTAGCTCAGAACAGCACTGGAAGGGGAGGTGTTCTCATTATCTCTATTTTACAGTTGAGAACACTGAGACAGTTATGTGATTTGTCCAGGTTCACTCAGCTAGGAAGAGTCCAAGGCTAGATCTGAATTCAGGTTTTCCTGACCCCCAAGCTTAGCATTCTATCCATTGGCCACTTAGGACCTTTGCCCGCGAAGGGCTCTCCTAGCATTCCAGTCTTATCTTCAATAACCCCAGGCCACCCTTTCTCTGCTGGAATCTGCCCCCAAGAACTCCACCCATGCCCTTTAGCTGCTGAGACTTTGCTCAGAGCCTCCTCAATAAGAAGTCCATCCCCAGGACTTTCCAGCCCTCCACCTTTCACCTTTGCAACTTCTTTAAAAGAATTAGATAGTGATTTGAGCTGCAGAGAATTCCACACTGCTAAGAACCCAGGTCTCCACATGTACCAATCCCATGCCTCACTTTCCTATCAGGTATCCTCTTAGTGAACTGCAAGCTCTCTGAGGGAAGCCAGGTGCTGTACTGGATAGAGCACTGGCCTTGAAGTCAGGACAGGACTTCCAAGGGAGCTTCAGACACTTGACTCTTACTAGCTGTGTGGCCTTAGGCAAGTCACTTAACCCTGACTAACCAGCATCCAGGGCCATCTCCAGTCATCCTGATTTATATTGGTGCGACTTTGTACAACCTCTCCCTCACTCAAATCCAATTCCTGTCCTTGTCATCACCTCTCTGTTATCATGGTCTTCGAGAATGAAGAGCAAACATCAGACTCTCTGAGGGCAGGCAAATCCTGCTGTTGCTTAGCCCAGAATCCTGCATCCCCTGCCCCTTTCCTTGCTGCCTGTTCAACACAAGGCATTTCAATCTAGCCCCTAAGACTCCAGACCAGAGACAATGTCTGTTCAGAGAAGGGTTATGATGCTTGTTCTTGACTGGGAAACATCAGAGACAGGTCTCCAAAGAGGTCTCTGGAGTCAGAAGAGAGCTTTCTTTGGTATGGGGATGGGGATATCTCAGAAGGGACCCAGAAATCCAGATACTTAACTCCTTAAGAATATAGATATCCCTTCATCCATCTAACATCTCTTTCCTACAGTCCCAGGGTGCCCCTTTCTTCTACTATATTCAGACATTTCCTCTTTTAGATTTTCCCCCTCAAGGATTTAGATATCCTTTTCTCCATGCTCACAGCCTCTCCCCACAATCTCTACCCCTTGAGGACCCATGAATCTATATCCCTGCTTCTGCCACCTTGGATGCTCAGGTATTTGCACTTACATTCACAAAAAGTGCCAAGACAGCCAGGCCATTAGGACCCCTGGAGGCTGCACTTAGATTCCCATAGAGTTCTTGATTAAAGTGGATTAGTTGCACCTGTATGCAGGGGAAGAATGAGGACAAAAACAGACATGAAGATGAGTCAGTGTTCGGAGGAGAGAGAGGTTCAAGGGTCGGGGATGTGGTCAGAGAGCTCAGCATCAGGAGAAGGAATGAGCGAGTCTAGGGGAAGGGTCAGTATCAGCTCAGGGTTTAGATTATGAGACTGTGAGGGGGTTAGAGTGACCAAGACCAAATGATGGTCAAGCCCAAGGTGAACACCTCTGCTGAGAAACTCTCATGGTTGATCTGGTGCTCAGAACCGGCCCCATCTCGAGCCCCAAAGAGGAGTCGAAGTTCGCTGAGTCGGTGGCTATAGAGAAGAGGCCCCCCAGATACATTGACCACAGGTCTTGAAGCTGGCAGGAAGGAGACATGACGTCCAGTGTTGTATAAAGTCCCTCGAAGCTAAGACAGAGAGATGGAGCTGGTTAGAGAGAGGTGCACCAGAGAGTGAGAACTCCACCCTGGGGCCTCCTCCAACCTAAGACTTGGGGTGGGCATAGAGAAGGAAATGGGCCCAGGCAAGATTCCCTGCTCAGAATCCACTCTAGGAGCAAGCCGTGGGTCTGGAACTGACTCCAACTCTACCTCAACCTGGACGAGCCTCTGGTCCTTCTTTGCCCACTGACTTCAAGGGGAACCTGTCTAGTGCCCCCCTACCCTGACCACCTTCCTTCCAGGCCAAGCCTCTTTTCCTCTTCTCAGTCTCCTGGTGCTCCTTCCAAAGCCATTGAAAGTTGCACTTGCAGGATGTCTCCCCTGATCCCCCCACCCCCCACCCAGGACCCTGGACATCTGGGGTCCTACAGTCAGCCGGAAGTGATCTCTCTTAGAGGCCATCACATCCAACTCGTGACTCTTCAAGCCCGGCGTCGGCGCCTCTTGGGACCTTGAATGAGGGCACCCAGCTGGGACCCAGAATAGCCTTGTTGTACCTTCTCTCCACCAGTGCTGAGCCGAAGAGGAGGCAAGAAGGGGTCATAGAGGACCCTCTTGAGCTCCACATCGACGGGGCTCTGGCGCTTCCCCACCGCACACAGACTCCAGGCTGCGTTCACCAGGCCCCAAAAGGGCGGCCCTGGGGGGGGGGGGGGGAGGAGGAAAAGGGATGCTCAGCTACCGAGGGATACCCGAGGGCAAGAGGGTGGCCTGACTTTTTGAGGGGCTAGGAGCTTGGGAAGGAGACGCCTGGGTCTCTGTCGCCGTCAGGAGCTGAAGGAGAGGAGCCCTGGGTTCCTGGGGGCTGGCCCAGCCCCTTACTGCCCCCATTCTCTCCTCCTCTTCCCACCCCGAGTCACGCAGCGACAAAACTACAACTCCCAGGAGCCATCGCGGCAACAATTAGGGCATCGCCCAGCTGTTCCTCGGGCCCGGTGCCTCATGGGGGTTGTAGTTTGGTGGGCCGCGCGGTCCAGTCGGTTGGGAGGGTCGTGGACCGCAGGGGGCCGCGGGGGAGGGGTGCAGAGCTGGGTCCCCGGGAACGGAGCCCGGGAGCCCGCTGCGGCGGCCGCCCCCGGGCCCGGCTTCCACTCTCGCCCCCTCACTGCTTCAGATGCGCATGGGCGAGGGGAGCTGGGGGAGGGGACGCCGGGGTCCCGGCAGGGCCCCCAGGGGACAGGGGTCTGCGGGAGGGGCCTGACGGGGAGAGGCTGGAGGAGGAGCGGGGAGAAGGCGGTCCCGATGCTCCCCAGGGTCGGGGAAGGGGGCGCCGGGGGCTGGGCTCCGAGGCCGTGGGAGCTGTCCGAGGATGCAGCTGAAAGAAGAAGCCTGAGGAGCCCAGAGGGGCAGGGCCTGGGGGGGGGGGGAGCCGGGGGTCCCCCACTGGCTGCACCTGGGACGAAGCTTCCCTGGAGATTATCTTTGTAGGTCCACCAATCCTCCGGGGCAGGCGCCGGGCCGATGTGAGCTGGGAGAGGGGTGGGCGGGGGGCAGAATGAATGCCCCCCCCCCGCCTCCAGACCTCCCTCCTCCTCTAGTGCCCCTTCCCCCATCATCGCCCATCATCAGCATCCCTAGGTCTGGGGGCTACCCGAGGGGCTTTTCTGTCCACCCGTCGGTGTTCTCTCCCTCCGAGAGACTTCGCAGTGTAGTCTCCCTCCAGGTTTTCAGAAGTAGCGACCCCCCCCCCACGCCCCCACCCCCGCCCCTTCCCCGGACAGGGCTCTCTCTGAGCTCTCTCAAGTCCCGGAGAGGTCTCTGAGTTGTCTCAGAAATACTCTCTTTGGGGTATCGGAGAGGAGCCTTTCTCTTATCACTCTTATCTCCCCCACACAGAGAAGAGAGAAGTTACCCCCCCCCTTCCTGCCTAGCCCTATGCCAGAACTCTTACCTGCAGCCCCCAAAGCAGCCCCAAGGAGCAGGGCCCGGGGAGGACTGAGGCGAACTGGGCCCCCCATCTTTCAGGCTCCACCTTCCAGGCAGCGATGCCTTCAGGGGTCTCTGCCTCTCACACCCTCGGCTTCCTCTTCCCCTTGGACTCTTCGGTGTCTCTGGCTCTCTATCTCTCAATCACCGTCTGCTGTCTCTATGTCTCTGTCTCTCAGCTGTTTTTCAGTGGGAGGTAATCCTCCCCACAACACACCCCTCCTTGTCCCTCCCTCCTCTTCCGAGGGGCCTGTAGTTTCCAAAGTGGAAGGGGCTCCCACCAGGGTCCTCCTTTCCAGCTTTCCCTACCTTCTCCCTGCCTCTTCTCCCTTTCAGCCTCTCTCTCCTTTTTTCCCGTCTTATGTTTCTGCCTTTATCTCCCTGGCTCTGTAACTCCCTCTTCTCTCTCTCTCTTTCCCTGTATCTGTCTGTCTCTCACACCTTCCTCCCCTTTCCTGTCTCTATTCCCTTTCTGTGTTTCCTGCTCCTCAATCCATTCTTTCCTCAAATTCTCATCTCTTTCTTCTCTCTCTCTCTCTCTCTCTCTCTCTCTCTCTCTCTCTCTCTCACACACACACACACACACACACACACACACACATACACTCTCCTTCCCTCCCTCTCTCCTCAGTATCTTTCCCTTTTTACCTTCACCAAAATTACCACCCTCTTCTACTTTGCACCTCTCTCTCTTCCCTCCCCACCTTTTATTCTTCTCTCCCTCTCTCTACCTTCATCTCTCAATCCTACCTTCCCCACCTTCTCTCTCGATCCTCTCTCTCTCTCTCTCTCTCTCTCTCCCCCTCCCCTCTTTCTGCCCCCTCCCTTTCTCCCCTGCTTCTCTCTCCCTCCCCCTCCCTCTCCTCTCTCTTTGCCCCTCCTCTCCCCTGCTTCTCTCTCTAATTTCTTGCTTCTCCCTCCCCCCTTCTATGTGTCTCTCTTAGACTGGGGGGGGGGGGCTTGGGGAATCAAGAAAAATATTTAGGGAGAGGAGGGTCCCCTGTTCAGGCTGTACTGGAGTGGGGGGAGGAGTGGTCCAGACACCTGGGCCCCATTCTGGCAGCTCCCATTCTCTGCAGGAGGAAAGGGCGAGGGGGAGGGGGAGCCTTAAGGTGGATCGGGAAGAATCCTTATCTTGCCTCAGCCTGGTTCTTGCCCTCCTTCCACCTGCCTTCCCCCCAAAACCTCCTGGTCTTCCCAGGCAGCAGCAGGCCAGCCTCTTCACCAACTCTTCCCCCTCCTCATTCCATCCTGCGCCTGGGGCTGCCTTAATGGAGCTTGGGTAGTCTCATGGGGAAAGCCCAGCTGTAGTAACGAAGACACGCCACCAGAGGGGGGCAAAGACCATGGAAAGAGAGGTTGTGCCAACCACTGGCAGATAACAGATTTCTGAAGCCACAGCTAATGGCAGAGACAGGGAGAGACTGAAAGCTTGCGGTGTCAGAAACAGATATGCCAAAGCTGGACGGTGGCCGTCAGAGAGAGAGGAGGAGACAGATCAGCTTCCCCAAAGCATCAATTCATCAGTAAGCATTAATGAAGCTCTTCCTATGTGCCAGAAGCACTGGGGATGCAAAAAGAGGCAAAAGACAATCCCTGCCCTCAAGAAGCTTACAGTCTAATGGAGCAGGCAAGATGCAAGCAAATGGAGAGTAAACAAGCTATAGACAAGATAAATAGGAGCTCACTGACAGAGGGAGGCCGCTGGGATCAAGAGGAGGTGCAAAAGGGGGCGTAGAGAGTGGGATTTTAGTTAGCCTGAAAGGAAGTCAGAGAGGGCAGTAGTGGAAGCAGAGGTGGGAGAGCATTTCAGGAATGGGGGGTGGGGGTGGGAGCTGGCCAGAGGAAAACGCAGAGCTGAGAGATGAGATGGGGGTCTTGTAGGAGCAGCAGGGATCAATGTTGGAGGGTGAGATGTAGGAAGGAAGAGGCTGGCTATGGAGGGCTATGAAAGACAAGCAGAGCACCTTGTACTGGTTTCTGGTGGTAATAGGGAGCCACTGGAGTGTGCTGAGTAAGGGGATCAGACTTGCATTTTAGGAAAAGCTCTTTAATGGATAAATGAAGGATGGATCAGAATGAGGAGAAACGAGGCAGGCAGAATCTTCATCCCTACCTGTGCCAGTAGACTGCTTCAATACAACAGGCTTGAGGTAATGAGGATGTGCATTAGCCTGGTGAATGAAAATGCATAATTAATTCATTAAATAATTGCTATGTGCAAATCCTGTATAGAATATATGTCCTGGGAATACAAACAGAAAAGCAGACAGTACCTGCCCCCCAAGAAACTTATATTCTAAATATATAGGAAATTTTAGCTGTTAGATGACAAGGCTTCACTGGGGGGGGGTGATAGCAAAGCATGCATCTTTTTCATGACAATGTCACCCTTTCATCCTTTCTGTTTCTAGTGCTGGAGGATGTGATGGCGGGCTGAGTACAGTAACTGAGGCTGCAGCCCCCGGAGAAGCTGTAGCTCGGCCCCTCCACACTGGGCTGATGGCTGGGGGATGGGCTAGAGGTCTGGGAGCTGCTGCTGTTCCCAGGGTTTGGGGGTTTCCTCCCGGTGGATCCATTTAGCATTGTTGTCGGCAAGGGAAATGGGCCCTTTCTCCATAGTGATGGATAATAAGATGGGGGGGGGGGGTCTGTTGGTTTGAAGTATTCTCATCTCATGTGTTCAAGGTCCTAGGCTGTCATGACTATGATCTGCGTGGAGATGGTGGTCACAGTGATGAAGGTGATGGGTTGATCTGACACTTGCCACCTCGTGACTCTCCAGTGGGAATTCAAGCTTCCGATGGGCGGGCTTACCCACCTGGTAGAAACAGATTGAATAGAAAAAGGAAGGTGTCTGGGACCTCCAGACAAGGGGGCAGGGAGAGGTTATCTCTAGGGGAAGGGATTTGGTTTGAAAGTCTGCAGGGAAAGTGGGGGAAAGGTAGAGAGAGGGGGCAGGGAAACTGGAGAGCTAGCAGAGAGGAGGCCTGGTGCTGCGCTCCAGCTGTCGATTTCATGGCCATCAGTCTCGGGCACTTCGAACAAGGTTGGGGTCAGGAAGGAACACATGTACCAGTGCTTCTTCCTCTTGGCAGGCAGGTTCTTGACATCCCTCCACCCTACCCACCCCCATTGCCCCAGGCTTCCTAGTCTGCTCCCAACAGTACCAGGGAGGAAAAGGGAAGCAGCAGCTTTTGGCCTGAGGTGCCTCCTGTACCACCAGGGAGAGAAAGGGGTCATAATCTCCCTTCACGGATAAGGACCTTGAATTGCTTCTTCCCTACCCCCAGCCACTCCCAGCCTCTGTTCCACCCTAGAACAGAAGCCCTATCTGGGGGACAGGTTCTAAATTCACTGTGAGAAAGAGAAGGAGAAAAGCAAATGGGAAAGACCAGGGGATCTTGGACTGCATTGAAAGGGGCAGAGCTTATGAGAGTCCGGAGGTGATTATCCTAACAAACCAACCTACCAGACCAATATTATTGCTGAGTTCTTTTCTGGACCAATGGAATAAGAAGGACTAGGTGGCTCAGTGGATAAAGCACCGGCCCTGGAGTCAGGAGTGCCTGGGTTCAAATCCAGCCTCAGACACTTAATAATGACCTAGCTGCGTGGCCTTGGGCAAGCCTCTTAACCCCATTACCTTGCAAACCCCCCCCCCCAAAAAAAAAGACAGAATGTCCAGGGAAAAGTGATCAGCATAGGGAAGGGTCTTGAATTCTTGGATTACAGTAGCATCTGGTGAAGGAAGTAAAGATATTTCCTTAGGAGATAAATTGGCTCCTGGGAGATATCTTTGTCCTTGCTTTGTGTGACCCAAGAAGGCAGAACCTTGAAGGGTGGAGAAAAAGGTGCCAAGAATCCAATTTCAGAATAAAAGCACCAAGAACTTCCTAGGTTAAGGATGGGGCTCCTTTCCCACTTCCTATTGATGTCATTGCAAGGATTTTAAGTGAAGGGTGACGCACAGCCTAAGGGTTCAAGATGTGAAGGGATGGTTTCTTCCTGAGGTGTGAACTTCTCTTTAATTGATTCAAAAGTCTCACCAGGACTTGGGAGCTTTAAATAGCAGAGGAATTTTAACAGTTGAATCAGTCAACAGCAGAGCCATCAAAAGACTTGGGAGGCAGGCTCTGGCACCTGGACCACAGGGAAAGTAAAGTGGGGGGAGGGAGCCCCGATCAGAGAAAGGGCCCATTTCCCTTGCCGACACTACTGTCACACTACTCCCCACCAACGATCATATTATTGAAGAGACACTATAGCCAAGAGAAAGCTACACTGGGGTCAGACCAGCCACAGTAAGAGAGGAAATGGTTTCAAGGAACAGGACTGACTTACTTTGGACTCAAGAAAGGAGTTTCTTTAACCAGGTATTGTGAGTTTACCTTTGGCCAAATGTATTTTCTGCAATCAGAACCCACTTTTCTGCAGGTCTGTATGTACTTGTGGTAGAAATGTGCCCCCCAAAAAATTTTCAGAGATGTTTTGGACTTACTATTCTTATCATACCTTCTTAGTAATATCTAAAAAGAAATTGAGGCTTCTAGTTGGTAGAAATGGGAAGCACCCTGGTATGGGCTCATAGAAACTCCAAAGCAGGTTACCCTCTGAAAGTTGAGGAAGAGGAGGAGCTTGCCCCTGGAGATTCTGCCAGATAATGTTAATGAGGAGGGGAAATGGTGAAGAAACAAGGAGTCTTGTCCCACAGTGTGAAGGACTATCTGGGTATGGTGACAGATCATCTGTCAGGTATGTTGTAGGGGTAATTCTTGGCCAAAGGCCTCTGGTGTTTCTCTTAACTTCAAGATTCTGAGACTCTGATCAGGACAAAGTGCAGCTCTCATTCTCTCTTTCTTTGGTGAACAGCACAATCAACCAAGCACTAGACATTTACTAAGAGTCGATTGTATTCCAGACATTGAAGATTCAAAAAGAGGCAAAAGACTTTCCCTTTCCTCAAGGAGTTTCAGTGTAATGGGGGAGATGACATGCGAACAAATATACACAAAATAGGACTAATGGAAGGGAGAAAGAAAGAGAGAGAAAGAAAAAGATTAAGGGCTGGGGAAAGTTTCCCTATAAGGTAGAATTTTAGTTGGGATTAAAGGAAGCTGGGGAGGTCAATAGTGGAAGCAGAGAAAGGATATTAGAGGAAGAATGCCTGGAGAGATGGAGGGTCTTATTCAGGGTTCAGCCAGATGGCCACTAGATCCAAGAGAATGTGTTAGGAAATGAAGTATAAGAAGACGGGGCCAGTTTAAAGGACTTCGAATAGCAAGGGAAAAAAAGAAATTTGCTTTTGGATGTAATAGGGAACCACTGGAGTTTATTGAATGGAGGGTTGATATAGTCAGATTTGCACTTTAGGAAAATCAGTTTGGTGGCTGAGTGAAAAGAGACCTGAGGCAGGAAGACCCTTCAGCAGTTATTGCTATAGGCCAGACATAAGGGATGAGGATCTTCACCAGGGTCAGAGGACAAAAGGGGATGTGTTTGGGAGCTGATATAAAGTAAAATCTACAGGCCTTGGTAGCAGATTATATATGGGAGGTGAGAGATAATGAGTTCAGAAAGACTCCCAGGTCATCAAGCTGGGGGACTGGGAGGAAGGTGGTGCCTTCCCCAATTGGGAAGGTAGGAGGTAGGGATGGTTTAAGAAGAAAGATACTGAATTCTGTTTTGGACATGTTAGACATCCAGCTAGAGATGGACACAGGAGGTTAGCAGAAAGGGCAGGGGCAGGAAGGATAGATTTGAGAATCCTCAGCATAGAGATAGCCACTAAATCCATGGAGCTGATGAAATCAAAAGTGAAGCAGAATAGAGGGAGAAGGGAAGGGGGCCCAGGACAGACCCTGAGGGAGAGATACTGAGTGTGAGAAGGAGTGACTTAGAGAAGGATCCAGCAAAGGGCACAGCGAAGTCAGCTAGAGAGGAAGAGAACTAGGAGACAGGGTGTCCCAACAAACAAGAGAGAAGAGAACATCACAGAGCACAAAGCCTCTATCACCTCAATGTCAATAACTATATTCAGTCAAGTTATATATGGAAAATACTAGAGATAATCAATAGAGGGAAGACAGTAGACTTGGGGAGGGTGGAGAAAGGCTTCATGTTGGAGATCATTCACTCCAATATCCTCTTCTCTTGTCTTCATCAGATAATCGCTTGACATTATTCCCCACTTTTCCTCCTTTGCTCTACTCTCTGATGATGAATTTTCCCTTTTGCTTGCCAAGCCAACTCTCTGTGTTATTTTTTACCAAATCCAATTGGTTGGAAAAATTCTGTAAATTTTATCTCCATCACATCCTTCCTGTGGCAGAGCCACTACTGGCACAGGCCCATACATCTTGACTACCGTAATAGTGTGATGATGGAGTCCCCTGCCTCAAATCTCCCCCTACATCACCCCATCCTCCAATCAATTTCCAAAATGATCTCCCCCAAACACTATTCCCTCCACCTACTCGATAACCTCCCGGAGCTCTTTAACACTTCTTGGATCAAAGTCAAATTCAAACCATAAAGTTTTCTAATATTCTTGCACTGCCCCCCCCACTCTGTTATCCAGGGACACTGGTCTCTGCCGGTTCCATTTCTTGGCTCTGTGCATTCGCTCTGGCTGTCCTTGTCCTGGAATTCTCTCTCTCCCCATCTCAGCATCCTTCAAATTCCAGCTAACATTTCCATATTTTTATGAAATCAGCCTGCTCATCATTTCTTATAGCACAATAATATTCCATCAAAATCATTCTACCACCTGGTCAGCCATTCTCCAACTGAAGAGCATCCACTCACTTTCGAATTCTTTACTCTCTGCCAACCTGTAAATGCCAATCTGCTTTAAGACCAGGTAGCCCTAAGGTGAGAAGTGACTCACCTCTATCTCAGATTAAGGAGGGGAGGGGAAATTTCCATTTCTGCCAGATCTATCATACATAGACCAGAAAATCTATGTTAGAAAGTTCTAATTGTCAGGAATTCCTGGTTTTAGATCTCAGTGGAAATAGTTATCATAAGTAAATAGTCCCCATTACATCCAGAAACAATAAGTAAAGTAGCCACTTTGTTGGTCTTTGTCCCAAATATCTCATCTTACCCAATACTGAGGTATAATGTGAAATAGCTAACTGGAAGCCTTTTAAAAACTCTTGCACAGGGGCGGCTAGGTGGCGCAGTGGAAAAGCACCAGCCCTGGAGTCAGGAGGACCTGAGTTCAAATGTGGCCTCAGACACTTAATGATGACCTAGCTGTGTGGCCTTGGGCAAGCCACTTAACCCCATTGCCTTGCAAAAAAACAAACAAACTAAGATAACATCCCTTGCTGATTCTACAAGGGGTAATACATTTATTGGGCAATAAATTGATCTTCTGAATTCTGTTCTCGTGATTCCATAATGTATGCCATTATTCTAATATGCTTATTAGTGCTTTCTTAACATAGGAATAGATTGACTGTCCCGTACCCAATTTATGTTTGTGTGTCCAATGTCTCCTTTACTCCTCCCCCTTTTGGGAGGGAAACTTTAGACTAGAGCTAAAAATAGAATTGTCCCCAGAGTAACCATGGGTGGTGGTGATGTTGATGAGCCAGTGAATAAGAGAAACACTGAGAAATAAGGATCCCCTAGCAATGAACTTGAAACAGGACTCCAAGTCAGAGTAGAGAGACCTCAGTACTCTGAGATCTTGCAAGTTCCACCCATGCTTGCCTGTACCTTCAGAACTGTAGCTTTCCTTGAGTCTTCATGTTGCTGAGCTTAAATGACTCTCTTTTCCTTTCATTCTTTCTTTTTACCTCCCACTGCCCCTTTCTCTTTCCATTTTTTCCATCTCTTCCTTTCTCAGCTTCTCTTTCCTTCTCTGCTCTGTTATTGTGTCTCTTCCCTCCTTTTTGGGTCTCAGTATCTCTATAAATTCTATCCCTTGATCGTCCCTCCTGATCTTCTCCAACCTCACATTATTGTCCTTTTCCTCAGGGTATTATTCCTCATTCACTCTGCCTCACTGTTTCTGATTCTTTCCCTTCCACTATCTCTAACTCTCATCATCTTTACATTTTCATCTCTCACTCTCCTGGTCACAGAGTTGATTCCTATCTTTTCCTTTCAGACTCTCTGCTTCCAATTCTATTTTTCCCTATGCACTTCTGAATCATTCTGTCTTTGACTTTTAGGGTTTTTTTTTTCTAAATTTGTCATTTGAGGAATGAGGGTAGGGGTATGAGAGAGGTGCCAGCACTCCAGAAAACTCAGAGAATCACCCCCCCCCCAAAGGATGGCATTGCCTTAACTAAGTGCTTGATACTGGATTCTCAAATTTCATATTAGAAAGGGAGCTCAGCAGTGAGGAGAAGTTGGAGGTTTATAATAGAGGTAGTGAAGAAGAACTGTGGGGTAGAAAGGTCATTATAAGAAGCCATTGCTAGGGTATGCTGAACCTCTAAATTGCTTCTTTTCACTTTATGATTCCAATCTTCGGTACCAGTTTCCAAGATTCCATGACCCAAATATTAGAGTTCCTAAGACTTTAAGGACTATCTCATTAAATCCCCTCCTTCTTTTATAAAAGAAGAAAATAAAGGATTCTTCTTCAAGAAGAAATTGAAACCCAGAGAAGACCTTTGCCCATAAATGTCAGAGTTGAGATTTGAACACTGATCACTAGCTCCAAATCCAGACATCTTTCTGTTAACCATATAGTCACGGTTCACTGACCCATCCCTCTGTCTTCGCCTCAGCATCTAAGCAGATACCAGGTTCTGTTGATTTTCTCTTTGCAGCATCTCTCTCACTGTGCCCTCTGCTCTGTTTCCATGGCGACCACCTTCATCCAGGCTTTCATCACCACTGCAATCCACCCTTCAAAGTACCACCAGATCCAGATTTAGAGCTCAGAGGGAGCTGTGCCAATTTCTTCCTTTACTAGGGAGCAGGGTGGATTGGGAGAGCCCCGGTGCATTGGGAGAGCCCCTGACCAAATTAAGGAGTTCCCTAATGAACCTAATGAAATGATCAAATGTGGGTCCCAGGACAATTGAGCAGAGCTCCCACTTTGTGGTCTGTACATATAAGATAACAAACTAGCTCCTTTTTTCACTTCTCATTCATAAGAGCAGAGCTCAGACCCAAACCAAGTCTCCTCCCTGCACAAACTGAAGTGTGGGAGAAGAGACCCTGAGGTTGCATTTTCGCACTTCAAGAGAATCAAGAGATTTCCTATAGAAACATATGAAGAAGCAGACATGGTCGCACTCAATCAGTCATCCAGGGTTTGTCACTGGCTGTATTCCCAGGTCCTAAACTGGAGGCTACCCATATATTACCCATAGATATGAAACAACATGGTGGCTTCAGCCTAAGCTCAGGGCCAGGCCTGTGACATCCCCCTCTCCCCGCCCTTTAGGTACTCCAAAGTGAAAGGGGAATATTTCTACTACTATCTCAAATCTCAGTTCACATTTTAGGGGTCTATTTGTGTAGCCCCCAGTTCCATTTAATTTAACACCAGATTAGCTTTCACAATAGTGAATCAGTGTTCAGGAAGGACTAGCACTTCTGGTGAAAGGGCTTGCTAAAATCTGCTAATCCACACCCTGTAAACATCTTGGCAGATGGGCTAAGCCAGCTTGAGGATAACTGACAAGCCTCAGGCTTATTGATGAGTTACGGGGGTGTCTACCCCAAGAGTGTGAAGTCTTCCCTCAGAAGAATGGGTGGATGAGCACAATTTGTCCCATTGGCCATGAAACAGCACTGTGGGGCACTGGAGCTTGATCATACCTTGAAGGCATCAAGGTCACTTTGTCCTGTCACTGGACTTTGATGACTCTGGAAGAGAGACTGAGGCCAATGACTCATTGAAATCAAATTCCCACATAAAGTCCAGGCATCATCCATCATTCCCTCACATGATGCCATTGATCTTCTTTGAAAACTGTGGACAAGGGGGCGGTTAGGTGGCGCATTGGATCGAGCACCGGCCCTGGAGTCAGGAGTACCTGAGTTCAAATCCGGCCTCAGACACTTAATAATTACCTAGCTGTGTGGCCTTGGGCAAGCCACTTAACCCCACTGCCTTTCAAAAACCTTAAAAAAAAACTGTGAACAAACAATAACTTCTACAAAAGGATGTTTACTTCAAAGTCTTAGAAAGAACCAACACGTTTTCCCCAGCACCTCCTGGGTATAATCTCCCCTACATCATTTCAGTTGCTGGGAATCAGCAGATCATCAGAAAGATTGCTCACAATTTAACTCAGTTGTTTGGTAAGTCTGCATGGTAAGACTGCTGGGTAGATAGTCAGCAAGTCCTGAATTCAAATTCATTCTCAAACTTACTAGCTGTGTGATCCTATGCAAATCACTGAATAACTATGTGCCTCAGTTTCTTCATCTGTAAAATAGACATAAGAGCACCTATCTCCTAGAGCTGGTGTGAGGATTAAATGTTATCAAGAGTTTTGAAGAAAAAATGACCAGCTATTCCTTTTTAAATGCCTCTGCACCAGTCAAAGAGCCTCCCATTCATTCCGTGGTTAGGCAAGAACCAGGACCAGTAATAGGCCGTTTCTGCAAACTTCAATGATTCTCCTGGGCATTTCTATGTCCTCAGAATTGTCCCAGAAGCAGGCTCCCAAGTCTTTTCCATGTGAGGAATTTTATCAGCCAACCTTGTGGAGGCGGGCTTCTATGCATCAAGAAACTTCCAGTTTTCAATTACACATTTGGGATGATACAACTCAATAGTTTCAGTTTTGTAGAGATTGCTCTGGGTTTTCCCATATCATCACCCAAATATCAATGCAGTGCATGTCACAAATGTGCAATATTCCAGTATTAACAGTTCTCCATTGGACTAATATATCCTGCTTAATCCAATATCATTGCAACAAACTTGAATCAGAATCATCAAAACAAAACCACCCACCTTTCCATCAATAGCAAATAAATATTGATAGAGCAGCATTTAAAACATGATTAGATGCACAGAGCAATAAGACTCAACAATAAAATAACAATATTTCATGGTAGGGAATGAAAGCTAGCTAGTCTGGGTATGCTCTTTATAATTCCTGAATATTAAAAAAACAAAAATAAAACAAAAATCTATTAAAAATAACCAGGGATTCTCTGAAATATTCCCTGAGAAACAATTCCAGGATATAACCAGGAAAAAAAAACGTAATTATCCAATCTCTAAGGAAGAACATACCCACTTTGGAAGAAAGAAAATGCAAAATAAAATGTGATTTACAGAAGTGGAAAGTCAAGTTCTCTTCTGAGGCACCAAAGGGAAATAATGGAAATTCTGAAGGCCAAAGAATAAGACAACAGGATTCACTTGAACAGATTAGGTGGAGGAATCAGTTTGTGCCAAATTAAAATCTGTTACATTCTACGCTTATTAGAAAAATTATCTAAAACGCCTTCCCTAAAGAAAAGTTACTTGCCAGTAGGTTCAAAATAATTTAAGCTAGAAAACTCATCTTCACAGTAGTTCTTTTGGAAAAGATTGGCGTTCCTCCCCATTCGAGTGAGTACTTTGAGGCAAGTCCATATCAAGGATCATAAAAGGCAACAACAAAAAACCCTGCAGACAGACAAACAAAAAAACCCATTCAAGCTTAAAAACTGAAGCCGGAAGTGATGAATAAAGGAAAGGAGCAACTTAAAACAATGAGGCTTTTAAATGGAGAGCCTAGGGTTGTAGACTCACTCTAACTCCTCTGGAAGATTGGGGGTACTAGAGATATGCAGATCTGTTTTAAATTTTCTTTGGAAAAGATAATGAGCATTCTGGAGGCAAAATACTATGAACCCTGACGACCAGAGCTAAAATCCCAGCTCTAAATTAAAAAGGAAAGACTTGGGAAATCATTAGTGGAAATAAATTCCTGTGGACAGACTCCTACATGTAAGATCTGTGTGTGGATGAGTTGTCTAAATATAACATTGATGTGTGTAGATGGATATTATTTAAGCTTTGGCCTGTCATTCATAGAATAAGAGGAAGTCTTTTTGAATCTCCAAGAGGGGTGTTGAAATAGATCTATATTTTTCACCCCTCAAATATTTCGAATCTAAAGGGCATGTTGGTTGGGTTTAGAACGAATTTCTCTGAATACTCTTCTGAGGGGAGAGTCACCTTTAGTCCATCCTTGCCCACTGAACTCCTCTCTTCCAATCAAAGAAGAGCATCTCCAATAGTCAATAGAAAGTAAAGCCATTTATGCAGGTAAATCAGCAAACAGAAATCAGAGAAATTCTATGGATTAGACTAGCAAAGAATACAAAAGAGTACCTGAGCTCTTTAGCTGGGAGGGAGATCAAATCTCAGTTTAAATCCGGAGAGAGAAAATGATCTCCCCCAGGGGAAGTGTGCTGGCAGTAGTCTCTACAGCTGTAAGTGCTGGAGGTCAGTTTGTGACCTCCAGCTTAGATGACCAGGAAAGCTCCCACACCTCCCAGGCCTCTGAGGGATCCAGTCTGCTATTAGAACTTTCCCTTTCTCCATGGATAGCTATTGTTGAAGTTTCTGCAACAATCAGAAATAAGTCCTTTATATGACACACTGGGGCAGCTAGGTAATGCCAGAGCACTGGTGTGAGGTCAGAAAGACTCATCTTCATGAGTTCAAATCCAGGCTCAGATACTTATTAGCTCTATAACTCTGAGCAAGTCACTTAAGTCTGTATGCCTCCGTTTCTCCATCTGAACAATGAGATGGAGAAGGAAATGGCAAACCAACCACTTCAGTATCTCTGCCAAGAAATCCCCAAATAGGGTCAAAAAGAATCAGACAAGACTGAGAAGTGATTGAACAACATCAGACAGTCACACCACGAGGATATCCTTCTACAAAATTGTTCATGGACTTGAGGGAAGTAGAATTGTATTTAATTTCTTTTTATTTTACAGGGAGGACCCTAAACCAGAAATCAGCAAACTATGACCCCAGGGTCAAATTCAGCTTGCTGCTTGTTTTGGTACATTACCTGTACGAATGCAATACAATTTTATTTTTAAATGCAAAAGCCAAATCTGGCTTATGTACAAAAAAAAAAAAATCAGGAGGTTGAGCTCTGAATTTTCTGAGGTTTGGACTGAGTATTAGACCAAGAGTCAGGAAGACCTGAGTTCAAATATGCCCACAGTTGTGTGACTCTAGGCAAGCTATTGACTTTCTGATTGACTTAATTTCCTACTCAGTAAAATAGGGATATTACCTCCCTCATAGGGTTGTGGAGATAAAATGAGATAAAATTTGTAAAGTATTTTGCCAACCTTAAGGGGTAATTTAATGCTAACTATTCCTGAGAGGGAGAGATTCCTCAGAATGGAAGCAATCCAAGGAGAGGCACAGTGGATAGAACACAGGCCCTAGAGTCAGGAGAACCTGAGTTCAAATGCGACTTAATCATTACCTAGCTGTGTGACCTCGGGCAAGTCACTTAACTCGATTGCCTTGCAAAAACAAAAAAAGCAAAAAAAGGCAATCCAAGGTTCAGTCTTTTTTTCTTTCTTTTTTTTTTTTAGGTTTTTGCAAGGCAAATGGGGTTAAGTGGCTTGCCCGAGGCCACACAGCTAGGTAATGATTAAGTGTCTGAGACTGGATTTGAACCCAGGTACTCCTGACTCCAAGGCCAGTGCTTTATCCGCTACGACACCTAGCCGCCCCTCAGTGTCCTTTTGGCACTGATATTTTAGTTTGAGATTGTGGCACTGTGGGGCACTGTGCCCCCAAGGGCATGTCTTTTATTTTGTGGCTCAAATGAAGCTTTCCCTAAGCCAGCAGACAAAAACATATTCCAATTTTAATTCTCCAGAAGGAGTATAATATTGGAACTGCCCAGTAATAACTGAACTCTGCTTGAGCAGCCCACCTTTGCTTGTCAGTGTACCTCAGGAGAATGGACTGCCTCCTGGGCAGATCTGGTGGTTACCAGGGGGAGCTCTACCTGCAAACCACCTGGACGGCTCTTTCCACCGTCCATCCTCTGTGCTGCCTCTGTGGCAATATGCTAAGCACTTGGATTAGCTCTCTCCTTCAGGAGGATGGAAAAGCACATTACTCAGAATACTGAAATATAAAAATCTGTTGACTACCCAAGTCGTGAGTCCCACTACTATATGCCTCTGCCTCAGTTCACTGCCTTCCCGATTCAGTTTCTAAATCTTAGCAAGCTTTGATTTTATATAGTATTCAAATAACACCAAAGGAGTGAGCTTTCTTGCTCCTTTGGGGAGATATTCACCTCCAAGCATCTTTGAGTTGTCTTCTCTGACCTTTAAAGGTGGTGAGGGATGTATTGGATCTTATAGCAACTCACAGAGCAGATTCTTAGATTTTCTGTGTGAGTATCTACACTGTGGAAATCAGTAAACACCACAAATAAGGCTAGATTGTTTTGCTGATCATCTAGACTTAATGGGAAATGATGGGGGGAAAGTAATGATTCAGATTAAAGTTGAAAGGGTACCTTGGATACCTTTCTTTTGGGGGGCAGATGGTTGTTAAATATTTAATTAAAGATTTTATTTATTTTGAGTTTTACAATTTTTCCCCCAATCATACTTCCCTCCCCCACCCCCACAGGAAGCAATTTGTCAGTCTTTACATTGTTTCCGTGTTGTACATTGATCCAAATGGTTGCTAAATATTTACCAGCACATCCTGCATAAGGCCAAGGGGAAACAAGACAATTCACACCTGAAGCTCAAAGAAAAGGAACGGAAGAAGTCGCTTATTTTGGAATCAAGAACAAGATAAATCATGGAGGATGGTGAAGGAAGTTGGCTTGTCCCAGATCTTCAGTCCAACAAGAGTCACATTCCTGGTGGTCTTTCCCATCTTGCTTGAGCCAGCCCCTGATTGTCAAATAGCACCATTGGAGAAAGCACTGGGTTTGGCTTCAGAAAGAACTGAATTCAAATCTAGCCTCAGACAGAGGTTGGGAGGATGCGAGGACGGTTACCATGGAGTTGCGCTAAGTGAGCCCCAGGCCTCCGGAAGGCAAAGGCCGGAGGAGACCGAGCTGGCCAAAACCAGCAGTCCAGCGCCCAATGCTGCTTCCACACCCCCACAATGGCTAAACTATGACTGACCATTGGGATTATGTGAAGAATTTGATACAGGAGCCACCCCTGGACTTCTTCAAAAATATAAACTTCATCCAAGACCTGATAAGTGAGGAGCCCAGGACTGGGCTCCGACCAGTAAAGTATTCCACCACGGGTAAGGCACTGACCCAAGCCATTCGTCTTAACAACAATGTGCTCAATGACCTTGCTGACTTCACTCAAACTATGTCGCAACTGTTGGAGTATCCCCAGAACCTACCTGGCTTGGATTGACCTGTCTTTCAATGACCTGCAGAACATCGACCCTGTACTGACCACCTTCTTCAATTTAAGTGTTCTTTATCTCCATGGTAACTGCGTCCAAAACTTACCAGAAGTGGATAAGCTGTCAAATCTTTCTAAGCTTCAGAGCTTGACCCTCTATGGAAACCCCATAGAGGAAGAAAAGAGGCAATATGTGCTATCCATGCTACCCAGACTTACTACCTTCGACTTCAGTGGTGTCACCAAGCAAGACCGGATCACAGCCACTGTCTGGAGACGAATGAATGTCAAGCCTAAGAAAGTCTGAATCAAAATGGATACATTTTTATAACTCCATATACATTCTAGGGCCCCCAAAGCCACTAAGACTCTGGTACCCTCTCCCTCAACACTTAGTTTAACAATAAAGGAAATGAGCTGTTTAGGGGGCTTGAGTCCCTCAGGTGTGCACTGAGGTGCCCTTCAAAAGGTAGGTATTAAGGCAGCATAGGATGACATAGCCCAGCCTCAGTTATGCTTGAGGTGGCAGAATCTAGCCTGTATCCTACCTTACTTGCCTGAAGCCTGATCAATAGATACCTAAAAGCATTGTATGATCTGACAGGCAATTCCCCCCCCCCCCCCCACCATACTTTATATATATGGTTTTACAGAACCTGCTCTTTCTAATGGCAAAGGTTAAGACCTCAGTTGTCCATTCTTGGCCTTATGAGCTTCTCCTGCTGGTTAATCCTGCAAAGGCATCTAGTTAAATTTCAAGCTATATGGGAAGTGGGAGGTTGTCAGGGTAAGGATAAGACAGAAGGGCTGGAACCAAAATGGATAGATAGATGTCCTTCATGGAGGGTGGCAAACCAAAACAAATAAAATTAAAGGCTCAAACATGTAAAAAAAAAAAAAAAAAGAAAACAAATCTAGCCTCAGACCCTTCTACCTGTGGGACCCCTGGACAAGGTACCCTACCTCTGTGTGCCTCAGTTTCCTCATCTGAGCTACCTCGCTGAAGTCTTGACCTTCTTCGAGAACAAAGGACAAATCCCATCCATCGTAGTGATCACTTGTGTGAGATCCCTCGTCCCAGGAAGATCACTCAAGCCCCAAATCTGACTTTTCCTATCATCTACCTTTCCATTTGTGATCAGGTCTAACCTTGCTGGCTCCACACCTGCACGATGGAACTCTAAGGAAGGAATTCATCCTATGACTTGCAAATCAGTTCCTTGCAAAGAAAACAATTAAGATACTGCGACTTGTTTAGCAGCAACCTGTGGCCTGCCTTGTCCCACTAAATATTGTTATTTCATAACATTTCACTTCGGACCAACTCATGGAAATCTTTCCAGGTTTTTCTGGGAACACCCTGCTCCTCATTTGTTTTTTGTTTGTTGGTTTTTTTGCAAGGCAAAATGGGGTTAAAGTGGCTTGCCCAAGGCCACACAGCCTATTAAGAAGAACTCTAGGGGAGGCTAGCTGACACAGTGGATACAGCACTGGCCCTGGAGTCAGGAGGACCTGAGTTCAAATTCGGCCTCAGACACTTAATAATGACCTAACTGTGTGGCCTTGGGCAAGCCACTTAACCCCACTGCCTTGCAAAAACTTAAAAAAAACAAACTCTGGCAAGAATCCTGTCAGCAACAACTAAGAGAGAATGATTGTCACTTCGTTTTGAGATAAAATGGAGGCATCCTTGAATTCCTGGGGGATAACCTGCACCTGCCCATGTAACTTGGAAGACTTTAGTCACCTTTTGTGTGAACTGTAGACCCCCTACCTTGTCAATCTCAGACGAAATAGAATCAGCACCAAATAAGAAGACCCTAATAACATTCAAAACCTCTTCTTCAATTGGAAATTTGTCTAGAAAGGGATTGACTTCAACATGAGCTGAATGGTCAATGACTTCAGCTTTGATTGATGACTGTTGAGATTATGGAAGTGTTCAGCCTAGCTCTCTAGGATCATGTCCTTATCACTAATCCATGTGGCTCCATCATCACTGAGTAGTTGAGATTCACCATTTGTCTTTGGCCCATAAATAGCCTTCTGGGCATCATAAAATCACTTTGGATTGTCACTTATCAATGTAAAACTGAATTTCATTTGCTTTTTTACTGAATCAAGACTCATCGCTCTCTAAGTTTCACTTGCACTTTACTTTTTTCATTTTTTCTTTTTATTAAAGATTTTATTTTGAGTTTTACAATTTTTCCCCCAATCTTACTTCCTTCCCCCACACCCCACAGAAAGCAACCTGTCAGTCTTTACTTTGTTTGCACGTTGTACATTGATCCAAATTGAGTGTGACGAGAAATCATATCCTTAAGGAAGAAATATAAAGTATAAGAGATAACAAGATCAGACAATAAGATACCAGGTTTTTTTTTCTAAATTAAAGGGAATAGTCTTGAACTTTGGCAATACTTTACTTCTTTTTTTTTTAAGGTTTTTTTGCAAGGCAATGAGGTTAAGTGGCTTGCCCAAGGCCACACAGCTAGGTCATTATTAAGTGTCTGAGGCGGGATTTGAATTCAGGTACTCCTGATTCCAGGGCCGGTGCTCTATTCACTGCGACACCTAGCCGCCCCCATACTTTACTTCTGATGGAATTAAATGCTGCCTTCTTAGAGATGGGTGAACCATCCTGCTGGGTTAAATCCTGTGGAGGTTTCCTTTTTCATTTAGCAACTTCTGAATATTCCATTCTTTTCAATAAACCATTCATGGTGTTTGTGAGGATCCTGACCCAAATAAGCAAGCACAGTGCCGTATATTACATCTCTGAAAGCTACCCATTCCTTTTCTGCTCCACTGTGGCCAACAGTATAGTGTTGGCTCAACTTTTCTACAAGTTAACAAGGCATTGTTCTGGCCAGGACATTAAGTCTTCTGATACTTGGCTTGCCTTGAGGCCACAGCTTTTGTTTAACTTGGAGAGGAGAACTCTGAGCAGTCCAGCATTCTCTATCACACATCATTTTCACTTTCTGTCTGTCTCTTTTCCTTACAATGACAGTCTATTAAAGGTCAATGTTTGCTGTGAGGGTGCATCTATGAAGTTTTATTGTATTTAGCTAATGGAAGTCAGCTGATGATGACAAGGTCACGAACCACCCAAGTCTTTGGTAGTAAGCGACCACTGCTGGTGATGTTTCCAGCTCCATTCCTCCCAAGAACTCCTTGCCATGTCAGAGAGTACATACCTACTCTAGCACATTGAAGATGAGGTTCTCCATGTCTTCATAAGATCTTTCTTTGACCTCATTAGGGTGAGAGCAGAGGCACTATTGGTGGTGGCATGGCACTTTCCTGCAAGTGGCAATCACATTGTCATGAGTTTGTCATAAATTACTTTTGGGAGACAAACAAATTGATTGACTAGACTCAGGTCGATTGTAAAATCTGACAGTTTCATGGAAGTCCCCAGACATTCAGTCATTTCAGAAAATAAAGGGGAAAAAAGCATATATCCAGTTCCGATTTTGATAAACAGACCTTCATTTGACAGTTTTGTTTCATTCTGGGCTGCTTTGGGGATGTGATTCCTACTGAGTTCTTTCACAGAAGTAGTTGGTTTTTCAGGTTTACTTGATTTCCAGTCCAAAAGCATGTGCCCATTCCATATACCAGTGGTGAGTAGAATCATTTTCACAAAAATATTTCACTTCAGGGTAGGATCTGTCTCTGCTGAGGTAAGTGGATCAGGGTTGGGCAAAGTAGACAAATTTTAAAGGACCTCTTCTAGCCTCTTCCCCAACAGAAGGTGAGTGGTACATTCTTTGAAAAAGACAGGGGTGGCTAGAGCACCAGCCCTGGAGTCAGAAGTACCTGAGTTCAAATCCGATCTCAGACACTTAGTAATTACCTAGCTGTGTGGCCTTGGAGAATATGGAGAATACCATCCATATCCAGAGAGGGAAATGTGGAATTAAAAGCAGACCAAAGCTTACTATCTTCAATTTTTATGTTGTCTTATGTATTGTCATTTTTTATAATTTTTTTCCTTCTGTTTGGATATGATTCTTCTTTCATCAACATGATTACTATAGATCCATATTTAGCATAATTACACATTTAGAGCCTAAATTAGATTGCTTTCTGTCAGGAGGAAGAGGGAGGGAAGGAGGGACAGAGAAAAATGTAAAGTACAAAACCTTGCAAAAAAAACTGATTGATGAAAACTACCATTGCATATTGTTGGACGAACAAATAAATAATATATATTTTTAAAAAAGGTTGTTCAGACACCTAAGGGACTCTGTGGCTTGGGCGGATGTTTTCTGACTTGCACATAAATTGGATTTAAGTGAGGCAAAACTGCACAAAGTCATTGACCTTACTCCAGTGGCTGGACTAAAGATCATTACTAGCAATGGCTCGGGATGCAGTGAATGACCTGGTCCTTCCTCTTCAGTGTCTGACCAGGTTCTAAGTCCTCCACAGCACCTGCTTCAACCACTTTCAGGGTCATTGGAACAAATTGTTCTTGTCCACCCATTCTACTGAGGGAAGTCTTCACATGCTTGGGGTAGACAACCCCTAACTCACTGATAGGTTTGAGGTCAGTCAGTTACCCTCAATCTAGGGCATATTTCTTGGAACCACAGGTGAGACTTGGGAGGCAAGTGGACACTAAAGGTGGAAAGAAACCCTGAAAAGAACTTGCTTAGCCCTCTTACCATTCACCCCGGAATGTTATGTTAATGACTAGTTCTAAGTATTTCTAATAACTTTTAAATAATGTGCTTATGTTAAGAAATTAACTCTAGGGGTAGCTAGGTGGCACAGTGGATAGAGCACCAGCCCTGAAGTCAGGAGGACCTGAGTACAAATCCAGCCTCAGACACTTAATAATTACTTAGCTGTGTGACCTTAGGCAAGTCACTTAACCCTACTGCCTTGCCCCCCCCAAAAGAAGACATTAAGGTGGCATGGATAAGAGTTAGTCCATCCCTGACCAAATCTTATAAAAATGGGTGCCCACTGAGTGCTCTTCCATCAGCTATGGATCCATGTTGCTCAAACACCCCACCTCCTCCAATCCAATCCGTGGTGATATAAGTGACTCCCCCCCCACTCTCTTCCCCGTCCTGCCTGGCCCCTTCCACCACTTCATCTCTGTCCTCATACCTTGCACCGCAGTAGCCCCACATTATTTGTCTTTGTATTCTGTGTCTAAGTAACGTATGATGAAGCATTACTTTCTACTTGCTGCCATCTTTGTCTTTCCCAAAATATTAAAGAACCAGGCATGCCTGTTCCCTATTCTATACAGATGTACCCTCCTGGTCCCATTCCCTTAGTCCCAATTAATAATTCAATTATTAATGACGTTTCAAATTTCTTTCAGAAATGCCAGTGCATATATTTGATCATTTCTCTCCTGGGGAATAACTTTTGTTCTTAGATAGTTGAATGAGTTCTTCATAAATCTTGAATACAGACCCTTATTAGATAACCTTACTGTCATTAACTGTCTTCCTGCTAATTTTGACTGAATTAATTTTATTTTGCAAAACCTTTTTAAAGGTATGAAACAAAATCCTCCATTTCTATTCTGTGATTCTCTCTTAGCACTTGTTTTGTCATGAATTCTTTCTCAATCCATAGCTGTGAATGGTATTTCCTTCCCTGTACTCATAGTTGATTATATTTTTGTTTCAGAAAGAAAATGACCCCATTGCCTTGCAAAATCTAAAAAAAAAAATTTATCAAGGATAGTGGTCTATGATTTTTATTCTCTGGTTTAGATTTCAAGGATGAATTTTTTTCCTCCGAAAGAATTTGGTTGCTCTCTCTTTTCCTGTTTTGTAAACAATTAATTCTTTTTGGAAATGGAAATATTGTTCTTTAAATACTCGATAGAATACTCCTTTAAAAATAACTGATTCAGGAACATTTTCATTCGGGAGTTCATTTATAGCTTGGTTAAAAAAAATTTTCTAAAATTGTTTTATTTAAATTTTCTATTTCCTGTTCTATTATTCTGGATATTTTATAGTTTTATAAATTTACATTTGTTTCATCTATATCATCTATCTTGCCAGCATCTTTTTTCCATAATTTATGCTAATTTCCTATATTATGAAATATAGGATATATATCTTCTTTTGCTATGGATTCTCCTTTGTCACTTTCAAAAATAACATTTGGTTTTCTACTCTCTCTTTATAATCTTGTCTCATCTATATTATTAGTCTTTCCTCCCCCAAAAAGCTCCTACTTTTGGCTTTGATTTGTATTTATAGTCTCCCACCTTTCCAAAGAAGAGAGAGAAGTGAATTTTTTCCTCTTCTTTTAGGCCAAGCTTGAGCATTATAAAGGCTGTGTGGAATATATACTGTCAGATATGATCAGTGCATTGATTAGAGCATGCTGAATTGCCTTTTCTATTTTTTTCTTTTAAAAGTCTTTGTTTCTACCTCTTTGAGGAAGGGTCAAAGAGAAGTATGCTTGGAAATGAAGATAATGCAGAAGAAAATATATAAATATAAATATTAAAAATTGGTATACAGAGTTCACAATTTAAAGTTCTTTTGTGAAGTTGATTTTTTTTAATACAAGTATAAGACATTATGTTGTTGCTGTTCATTTTTCAGTTGTGACTGACCCCCTCCCGTGATCCCATCTGGCTTTTCTTGGCAATGATACTGGAGGCGTTTTCTTTCTTCAGCTCATTTTACAGATGAGGAAACTGAGGCAAACAGGGTGGCACAGCTACTAAATGTCACTGAAATGTGAATTCAGATGAGTCTTCCTGACTCCAAGCCCATCGCTCGGCACACTATGGAGCCACCTAGTGTCCAAAATAACATTATATTTCTTGAATTTCATCTTAGGACGTTCAGCCCAAGTCAGTAAAGTTCATCAAGATTTTCCTGAATCCTGATTGCCATTTCATGGCTATCTTTTCCTTCCAACTTTGTCATTCAGTCCTTTAATTGTGTCAGACTCTCTGTGACTGCTTCATGAATATAGAACACCTGGTCCTCCATTATCCTTCAGCTACATACTATTTTCAAATTTGACCAGCATATCACTTAGGCCTTTGTAGGTCAGAATAAAAATGTTGACTGGCACAAGGGCAGGTCCAGAGCCCTCAGGTCCTCCTCTGGAAATCTACCAAGCTGGTATGGAACCATGAAGACTACTCCTTGAATCCAACCAGCCCATCACTTCTAAATCTATCTCCATAAAGATGGCCTATATCTCTCCATCTTTTCCAGAGGAAATAACATGAGGTTCCTCAACTCTGAACTTTGCTTTTTCTTGTTGGTTGCCTCTCAAGGCCACTGACAGAAAAATCTTCCTTATGGACATAAGTAATCTTGTAGATTCATCATTCAATAAGATTTCAGTTGTCAGAGGCCAAGTCAGCCCAAGGAAATTTTAAACCTTTCTCTCTAATATTCAAGCCCCGCCCCAATTTGGTATCATGGTGGTTGCTCTAACCACATATTTTGATACAGCTATATGTCTAAGTCTGTTTGAGTCATGCTAAACCCCTCCCCCTCCGAGTAGCCTTTCCAAATCCCCCGTAGTGCCAATCAACACTTTCCTTCTGTAGATTATTTTTAATTTATCTTGTTGCTTATCAATGTTTGCATACTGTCTCCACTTTGAGCTAAGAATCCTTTGATAGCAGGGACTATTTTTGCCTTTCTTGACACAGTGCTGAGCACCGGGTTTAATAAGTTTTCATTGACCCATTGAGAGTCTATTGTGAGGGGGTGGCTAGGTGGTGGTTAGGTGGCACAGTGGATAGAGCACCGGTCCTGGAGTCAGGAGGACCTGAGTTCGGATCCGACCTCAGACACTTAATAATTACCTAGCTGTGTGGCCTTGAGCAAGCCACTTAATCCCATTGCCTTGCACAAACTCAAAAAAAAAAGTCTATTGTGAGACATCAATTAGGATCCTGGAGATAGAGGCCTTTGGGTTCAGACAGTGCCCTCTCCCCCATTAGCCTTGGCCTCACTAATACTAACTGAGAGGCTACATTTAATTCTCACAAACTTGTTGTTTCTTCCCCTTTTGGACTTGTGGGGACAAGAGAAAATCCAAAGGAGTCATGGAGATCAAAGAGCAGAGTGGCTGCTTCCCCAAGAAACCAGATGCAGAGACTCCAGAGACTAAGTGGATGGAGCAAAGTAAGAATGGCATTTTGTCTTGACATTCTCCTGAAACCTGGTTGGCCTGGGGGGGCCAACACCCAATGATCTGCATTTCTCCCTTTTTTCCTGTCTGAACCATTATCTTTGTTTCTTAGAAGTCTGTTTATCTTTTTTGGGTTGTTTAAGAAATTTACTCCATACTATTGTTTTGTAAGAAATCATGAGAGGCCAGAATGACTTAAACA
Source organism: Macrotis lagotis (assembly GCF_037893015.1). Classification (NCBI taxonomy): domain Eukaryota; kingdom Metazoa; phylum Chordata; class Mammalia; order Peramelemorphia; family Peramelidae; genus Macrotis; species Macrotis lagotis. Next base: position 916,100,090 of record NC_133658.1, on the reverse strand, counting down.
AACTGAAGTTGAATAAAGTGAGCAGAGCTAGAACACTGCACACATTACTGGCAACACTGTGAGATGATGGATCAACTATGACATTGAAACTCCTCTCTAACCATTCAGTAATCAAAAACAACCCCGAGAGACTTATTATGGAAAATGACATCCCCATCCAGAAAAAAAATCCAAGCACTATGAAATCTGAATGCAGAGCAAAGCATACTATATTCACTTTTTTAAATGTCTTGTTTTTTTCTTTCTTTTTTTAATTAATTAATTTATTTATTTATTTTTGCAAGGGGGTTAAGTGGCTTGCCCAAGGCCACACAGTGAGGCAATTATTAAGTGTCTGAGGCCAGATTTTAACTCAGGTGCTCTATCCACTGCGCCACCTTTCTTTCTCATGATCTTTTCCCCCTCTTAGATCTAAATCCTCTTTCGCAACATGATTAATATGGAAATATGTTAAACAAAATTGTACATACAGCTTATATCAGATAGTTCACTGCCTTGGGGAAGAGGGAAGGAACAGGGTGTGGTAGAACAATATGCAACACATAAACTTCCAAATGGATGAATGTTGGAAGCTACCTTTGCAATTAACTGGAAAAATACAATAAATTAAAAAAAAAATTTCAAAGTCCCTTTATTGAAGTCAAAAGTCAATCAGTAAATTGTTGAATGTTATTTATTATTCCGTGTTATAGTTATTCCATGAAGATCAACTGGGAGAGTCCTGAATGGGGAGATTTAAAGCTGATGTTTTCTGTCAGAGTGAGATTTCTGACCTGGGGCTCTGAGGTAAAAGAGTTACTAATTTCCTTTTACAAGTTCCCAGAGCAGAGGGAATTATATTTACCAGCTTCTCTCTGGGCCAATGAATTAGAAGCTGAAGTGGCCAGGTAACACGAAGGCCAGAATCTCCTCTTCCCGGGGTGGGGTTTGAAGGACAACAGCTCCCCAGAGATGAGCAACTGAAGTATGAGGAGAGTAAAAATCAGGTCCCAAGAAGACAATAGCTCTACTCACAAGAAATTATGTGGGGTGGGGGACAGGAAGAATGACAGATCACCCTACTATTGGGCTCCCCCACAAGGCATGCCCTGAAGTACATCACTAATTTGCTATATGGGGGAGGGGGGAGATCTGGATTCAAATTCAGACCCCCTTTTTTAGCAACTGTGTGCTTTTGGATGAACCATTTCATTCTGGAGAAAATTATCAAGTTGTACGTTGGATTCTCACTTTCTTTCACTTATATGCTTCCTCCCCCAAACGCCAGGGATGGGCTTCCTCCCTCACTTTTTCCAACCTGTCTCTTCATTGCCTCATTGTTACAGAATCCCAGAAGACCGCACTCTGTTGAGGATCTGGAAGACCTGGAATCGTTCTTTCCTCTCCCCTCCCAGTTCTAGCACCCCCTCCCCACTTCCTCAGAGTCCAGCCTCTAGCCCTGACTCCTGGAATCAGGCCTCTCCCCCCCAGTCCCAGTCCCCTGGGGATGTCTTGGGAGGATGCCCAGCACCCCCCCCCCATCCAGGGATCCTCGGATCTGAGTGCCCACAAAGGATTCAACAGGGGTGGGAGTGAGGAGCGTCTGCTTTATTGGGGATGGATGGGAGATTTCACATCAGACAGCAGCTAGAAAAGATTCTCAGGGGCAGCTCCCGGCCCGCTCCTCGCGCTGCCGCCGCCGCAGGGTCTGTGCCCAGTGGGGTCTCCAGGGCAGGGCGAGCCCACGATGATCAAGGACCAAGCGGGTGGGGTCGGGTCCTCTGGCCGGTCCCCCTAGTAACAGGTAGACGGCCCCGGATCGGAGGGTTAGGCAGCCGCAGACCAGGTCGGCACGGGGAACCCAGGCATCCTGGACTCCCACACTGAGGGGCTCTGCCCGCTGCTTGTACACGGCCAGGACGCGGATCCTCAGACGCCACCAAGTTGGGCCCGAGGGCTCGGCGGACTGGACCTGAGCTCGAAGAACTAGAGAGAAGGAACTAGTCAGCCCCTTCCCTGCTCCTCCCCCCCAATCCCAAACCAAGGTGCATCTCTCCTCTAGTTTTGGCTGTTTGGTTGGTTTGTTTGGTTTTGGGTTTTTTTGCAAGGTACTGAGCTTAAGTGACTTGCGTAAGGTCACACAGTCAGGCAACTCATTAAGTGTCTGAACTCGGATTTGAACTCAGGTCCTCCTGACTCCAAGGCCGGTGTTCTATCCACTGCACCACCCAGCTGCCATCTCCCCTAGTTCTGACTCGCAAGGGACCCGGGTACCCCCTCTTGCATCCTGGCTCCTTCAAGTTGGAAAGGCCCCGTGGGCTGCAGCCTCCCAGACCCAGGCGCCCCAGTCCTCCTGCCGGGGAGAGCTTAGGCTTCCCTTCCCCATTTTTGCCTCTGAGGATCTCGGGTCTTGGTGAACCGAGCCTCGACCCAGAGAGAAAATGAGACCCAAAGGAAACTAGGCCTAAGAACCTGGGTCTCCCTGACCCGGATCCCCGGGCCACGGGGGGTCTCACCGTAGGCCTGATGACAGTATTGCTGCAGACTCATGTGAACTCGGCCTTCAGACGCATTGCAGAGGCTCTGGCATGTCGGATCTGTGGACCACCCCAGACATGAGCCTCTCTGGGCGCCCCCTCCCCCTCTGCCCAGGCCTCCAGTTGGATTCGGCCACCCAAGCCCTCGGGGGTCCCCCAATACCTGGAGTGTAGAGACTAGGGGTTGTGGTCTCTGTGGTCGCGATCTCTGGGATCCCTGAGAGAAGGAAAACGAGCCGGAGAGGGGGAACCCTAACCACCCGAATCACCCTCTCGGCCAGCAGCGACTGCGCCCCTCCTTTCAGGTGTCCCCTCCCTAGTCCATGCCCTTGCCTGTCAGGGACCCAGACGTCCTGCCTCCCGGTCTCTGCCCCTCGGAACTCCAGGAGATCCCTCCCTAGTCCCAGTCTCTGCCCCTCAGGACTCCGGGGTCCCTCCCCAAACTCACGCTGACAGGGCAGACGAATAGATCGACTCTGCTGGTAGCCCCCAGCGCAGCGGTCACACGCGGGGCCGGTCACTCCCGGCTTGCAGGGACATTGTCCGTTGGTCTGGTTGCACTGGGCCCCGGTTGCCCCGATGGGGTGACACTGGCAGGCTGGGCGTGGCAGGAGTCTCCGTGACTCGGCCCGCCCCCCTCCCTCCATTCCCCAGGCAGGGTCTCCCAGCCCGACCCCCGGGCATCCTCTGCCACACGCCGCCTCCAGCCACCGCCCGCCGAAACTCACCCCTGCAGGCCCTGCGACTGGAAAGCGGCTCCTTGGGGTCGCGCCAATAGCCCGCCTCGCAGTAGTGGCAGTGGCGGCCCGCGGTGTGGTGGCGGCAGCGCTCACAGATGCCCCCACTGCGCCCCCCGGACAGCCGGAACACCTCGGCGTGGAAGCGGCAGCGTCGAGCGTGCAGATTGCAGGAGCAGGCTGGGAGACAGGACGGGATGGGACTCAGGGCCCGTAATGCCCCCCCCCCCCCAAGCGCGGGCACATTGGCATCTTTGGGCTCTTAAGTGACTTCTATGCGTTTCCCTAGTTGAACAAAGAATTTTTGCGGTGTAGGTGATCTCCAAGGGGGCAATTCTTTCTTCAAAGCCCCGTTAAGGGCCCGGGAGAGAGAGGGGAGAATGGAGTTGGGCCTGGCTGGTGGAGCCCAGAAGTTGGGGATAATTTGTCAGAAGACTGGGGCAAAATCTGCTGGGAAGGTGGTTTAGGAAAGAATAGGACCCCGAGAATAAGGGAATAGAGAGATGAGTGTGTGCAGTGGCAAGGCTGTTGGCCCACGATCTAGGAGAGGGCCTTGCCTCTGTGCACACTCCAGTCTCATCATCTCATACTTGGTCTAGGGCAGCAGCTGCTGGGGAGTAACGGAGGGGAGATGTCAGCCTGCCTCAAGTCTCTCCCCACTTCAAGCCAACCTCCATTCAGCCACTAAAGTGATTTTTCTAAAGAACAGGTGTGATCTATTGCACTCCCTCCCCCTCCCCCCCTTAACTTCTATGGCTCCCTATCATCTCCAGGATCAAATACAAAACCTTCTGTTTCACATCCAAAGCCCTTCATAACCTGTCCTCTCCTACCCGTCCAGTGTCCTTACACTTACTCCTCACCTAGATTCAGTGACACTCACTGGCATCCTGGCTGTTCCCTGAACAACCTCTTTGCTCTAGGCATTTTCTCTGGTTGCAAGCCTGGAACACTCTCCCTCTTCCCCAATAGCTACCAACCTCCCTAGCTCTCTTTAAGTCCCAATTAAAATTCCATCTCTTATGGGAAGCTTTTCCCAATCTCTCTTCAGGCTAATGCTTTGGCTTTGTTAATTATGTCCTATTTATCTTGTCTGTAACTTGGCTTGTGTATTATTTGTTTGCAGTTGGGATACCTCATTAGATTGTAAATTCCTTTAGGCCTTCTACTGTCTTTTGCCTCTTTTTGTAGCCCCAGTCCTTAGCAAAGTGGCTGGTTCATAGCAAGCAATTTATAAATATCATTGAATGATTGATAGATTGGACCTGCCTGGCCTTCTCTGACTACACCCAGTTTCCCCATATTGTCTATTCTTCCTCAGCAGTGTTTATCTCCCTCCCTAGTTCCAACCTCTGTAATAGTCTTTAACTGGATTCCTAGCTTCTAGTGTTTCCTTTTCCCAAGTCACATTCCACACAAAATAATCTTCCTTTTGGGGCAGGTCAGAACAAATCATTACCCTGCTCAGTCAGCTCCAATTCTCTTCCTGATGAAGTACAAACTCATCACCCTGACATTCAAGGCTCTCCAGAGTCTGGCTCCATCTTCTTTGGCTAACCTGAGTGTACTCTTTCCTTCATACATGCTACTTTCGGCCAAACCAGTCTTTATCTTTGTACCACCACCCCCTTACGCAGAGCATCTCCTCACTAAATGAACTGAGAGAAGGCTGAAACTCTGAGAGGGAGAACTGAATCATGAAAGGGACCCTGAGGCAACTCTGAGGAAGGACAAGGTGAATTCCATGAAGGGACTGTTGAGTTTAAGGTGTCAATGGGAGCATCCAAGTGGAGCTGTCCAACTGGTAGGTATCGGAGGGTGCAGGACTAAGATTCAGGAGAGAACTGAGGGCAGTATTATATGAATGTGAGAATTTATAGAGAAAATCGTTGAACCCAGGGAAGCAGATGAAATCAAGAAAGAGAAGAGGATCCAGAGCAGATTGTTGGGGAAGGGACATACACATCTAAGGATAAGAGATAGACAGGGATTCACCAAAATGACTGAAAAGGAGCCCTCTGGCAGGCAGGAGAGGTAGGCGAAGGCAGTGTCACAGAACTCAAAAAAGAAGGGTATTGAAGGAAAACATATTTGTAAAGAGCTTAATACAAAATCAGGAACATAAACAGCTTAAAAATTACTTATTACCCCCATGAAGGAGAAGAGAAAGTAGATAGTAGAATCAAAAGTTGGAGAGAAGTCAAGGAGGGTGAGTACTGAAAAAGATCATTGTATTAAGCAATTAATAGGTTATTGATAACCTTTTATAAAGTAATTTCTCCAGAGTGGTGGGGTCAGAAGCCAGAGTAGGTAGGAGCTGCAGAATTAGTGGGGGAAGGAGGGAATACAAAGGCAATGAATGGAGACTAAATTTTTTTCTAGGAGTGAAAAGGGAGGAGGAAATATCTTTAGGGGAAAGAGTGATAGAGTTGATTGAAAGAGTTTGTTTTTAATGAATAGGAAAGCCTTGAGCATACTTATAGGTATTCAGGAAGATGTTGGCAGATGGGGAGAGAATGAAGACTTGAGAGAGGAGATGATGGATGGGGCACCCTTCCACAGTAAATGGGAGGGGGTGGGATCAAGGACTCAAATAGAAACATTGACCTTGGCAAAGAGAAGGGCCATCTCTTCTTCAGCAGACATCGGAGAGTCAAAGGAGGCAAATGATAATGTAGAGATGTTCTGATCTGGAGTAGGGGACATGAGGGAACCCATGACAGATTGCCTTGATTTGCTTAGGGGAGTAAGAAGCCAGGTCATATCTGCTGCCATGTTGGGCAGAGGGTGGCAGAGGAGTTTTAGGAGAGGAAATGTTTGGAATAGTAGTTACTGAGTAAGTAGAGAATGTCTTGTAAAGACAAGTCAATGAATGATAGGATTGCCAGCCAGCAGTGAGGCTTGAGATCGGTTGGGATCAGGCCATCTGAATTTGTAGTAAATGGAGCCAGTTCCGGGACTTCTAACAGCTTGGGAATCAGGACAGAAAAGGCCACTGAAGGGGAAGACCCTTGGTTGACTGGTAGATCTCAAGCAGCCAGAGAATTGTGCCTACAGGAATTCAAAGGTGAGGAATATGATGCATTGCTCAATTTATTAGCCATGGGGTCTGAGCTGTGAAGAGAGGGAAGAGGGAAGAGAGTAAAGGGTTGATGGCTTGGGGCCATTGAGATTGGTTTAGAAACAGATAGACCACTTTAGCCTAGGTTCTGGCAATGGGACCTGGGCTCTCCCTGGTTTCCATTCCCCTCACCCAGGCAGTATCTCAGCCTTCCTGGGGGTGTTTTCTTCCACTGAAGGCTTGTCTGCCCCTCAAGTCCATTCTTGCCTACTGTTCCTCACCCCCTTCCTTCCCCTCCAGACTGTAATGCTAGGCCCTCTCTCTTCTTTTTCCTTCCCTCCATCACGATTCGCTATCTCAGCCTTTCATTCCCCTTCCCATTCTCTTGCTGAGCCAGTCACTTTCTCCTCAAATCATTTCAGTCTCCCGCTAATGGCCATCTTCTTCACCGGGGTCCAGAGTCCCGTCACCTCTAAGATTGCAACCTTCCTTGGAAGAAGAGCACCCCAAGAGGGAGGAGAGCGCAGGGAGGCAGATGAAGAGTTGAGAGGAACAAGGGACCGTTCTGGGAAACTTGAATGGTGAGGACAAGAACTCCAGAATGGGCATCATCCAATCACGCGAACGACTAGGTAAGCATTGAAAGGGGAGGGGGACAAAGGGAAGGAAGGAAAAGTGAGGGAGGAAATGCATTCCGGAGGCCAAGAGTGGACAGAAGAAGGGAGGCCGCCTAAGGCTGTATGTCCGTAAAATTCTCAGAATCGGCCTGAAGCAGTGCTGGGAGAAGGTAACTACCTTGACTGGAACAGTGCCCCGCAGGAAAGGGGAAGTGGAAAACTGGGGGGGGGGGGTCGAAGGGGGCTCTGGGTGGGGATAGGAAAGCCGAAGCCTCGCACTCTTGGGGAGAGAATGGAACCCAAATGGCACCACCGGCTCGGTTTCTTCCTGTGGAGCGGCTGGGAGTAGGGCCCCCACCAAAGACCCTGAAGTCAGAGGGCTGGAGGAGTCTGAAGGGGCAGGAGCCCACCCGGGGGACACTCACGCTGACACGCGAACGGGTGCTGCGGCGTGGCCGGCCTCCAGGGCCAGTCCTGGTGAGACGGAAGGCAGCTTTCGCACCCGGGGCCCGTGGTGTGGTGGCGACAGCGGCAGCGTGGGGGCTGGAGTCGGGCGGCGCAGCGGGCGGCGTGGCCGTGACAGTCACATCGGCCCCGCACAGCCACGGATGCCAGAGCCTCGGGGGACCCCAGCTCCACGCGCAGTCGGACGGCTGCTCGGTCTTGGGCGGGGCCGAGGGGGGCTCGGAGGGTCAGCTCGGCGGTCGGCCTTCCCCCCGAGCTCCACAACTTGGCCAGGGGCCACCAGGGCCCCCCGGCGGCACCCCCGTGGTTCGACGTAGCCAGGATCCGGGCCCCGGCAACGGCGTGGGCAGCCGGAGGGGAGCAGAAGCGCAGGTGGACTGAGGTCAAGAGGAAGGGACCCCCGAGGGCCAGGCTCAGGCTGCTGCTGTGGTTGAGGGCTCGGCCGCACGAGCCCCCCGCCCAGGCCAGGAGAGCTGTCGGGGGGACACAGAAGCGGGGCCTGCCCTGGGCGTCGGAGCAGTGCTCCCCCTCCCCCAGGGTGAAGAGGACGAGCAGGCCGAGGGAGAAAGTCAAGGGCATGCTGCTGTGGCCTTGGACCTGGAGGAGACCACAGACACCTCCTGTCGTCCCGGCAGTCCGCTCCCTCCCTCTGGGCCCGAGGATCTCCACCCTCACCCCAGCCAGGCCGACACCTGGGTGCTCCATCCTCTGGCTTCAGCCAGGTATGACTTTTCCAGCCTTCATCCTGAACCCCAGCCTTGAGTCCCCCCCCCCCATACCCATTAGGGATCCAGGACTCCCCTCCACACCCCGGCCCAGCCCCGCCCCTTAGGGGACCCTGGCGCCTCCTCCCCCGCCCCGCCCCCTCAGGGACCCAGGCGCCTCCTCCCGACCCCCAGCCAGTCTGGTTGCCCAGCTCTCGCCTCCCTCGGTTTTCAAGCGCGGAAAATGGTTCCATCTGGGGCGCTCCGTGTTTACCTAAGCCAGGGGGGAAAGAACGCGGGCAAAATCGAGAATTTCACCGGGGCTAATCCCTGGCTTAACACCCTGGAGCTAGTGAGGTGACAGGACCAGGCTTGAGGCAGAGGGAGCTCCAGTTCCCCAGAGCCCACACAGAGAGGGCGAGGGCAGGCAGGCCAGAGTGGGAGGAGGGGGGGGGGGAGAGACAGAGGTGGGGGAGAGTCAGGAATTGGGGGGGGGACACAAGGTGGAGGGAAGGGGGGAGAGGAGAGAGATGGCCAGAGAGACAGAGAGAAAAGGTGGAGTCTGGGAGACAGAAAAAAGAGAGACTGGGAAGAGGGCAGGCGGTGACAGAAAGAGAAAATTAGAGACAGAGAGACACAGTCAAAAATGGAAAGAGAGGGAGAGAGAAAGCAGAGACATACCAAGAGAGAAACAGGTACATAAAAGATATAGAGACCGGGAGGCAGAAGTTCAAAGAGGAAAAGGAAGGTCGAGCCAGAAATTCAAGGAATAAAAATAGATGTGAGACAATGGGGATCGGGGATTGAAAGGATTGTGAAGATACAGGGAAGTAGAGGCAGCAGGGGCAATGGCAGCAGCAAGGCTTCAGACACACCAGGAGAGCAGAGCATGGAGAAATAGACTCAAGCAGAAGGGTGAGAGTCAGAGATGCAACAATAGAGTGGGGGGGGGGGGGGTGATGGGGAAGGGAAAGCTCCTCACATGGAGGTGGATGAGGTAGAGGGATGGAGGAGATACTAAGGACAGAGATTAAGAGACAGAGCCTGCAGGCAGAAAGAGATGCAGAATGAGAGAGGTTCAAGGAAGGAAAAGAGAGTCTGAGGGACGGAAAGATGGAAGGAGAAATGGGAAGCAGAAACACTGAGAAATGGAAAAGACTGGAGTATGGGTGGGGCTAAAAAAGTCCAGATTTAGGGGAGGAGGGGGAGGAGAGACTCAGATGGACATAAAAGCAGAGATTCCCAGAGGCAGGCTATCTGGGAAGGGAGGGGGAATCCTGCAAAGATCACAAGCAGAGGTGGAAGGGAGGCCCAGTCAGACTAAAGCGACCAGACCCTATCCTGACAGCTAGTTCCCACGTGGGGCCCTAACCTCTTTCTCCACACCCTAAGCACGGAGGGGGGATTAAGAACAAGTCCTCACCCCCCAATCCCCCAGTCCTTGCTCATCAGCTACAGCTCAGGATCTCAGTGAAGGAAGGAGCCAGAACCTGGATACCTGGGTCCCTGAGAAAGCAGGGCTGGGGATTCAGTTTCCAGGCTCTGGGAGGGCAGGGGAGAGGGGTGATTCCCAGGTGCATAGTCCCTGAATGAGCAGTATTAGGAGCCCTAATTTCGGGGGGGGGATAAGAAGTTGGACTTCTGAGGCCTGACCTAGAGACTCTCATCCAAAAGCACCCTCTTATCAAGACAAAGATTTCCAGGTCCCAGAAGTCCAGGTTTTTAAGTTCTCCTCGGGTGGTTCTAAGGTCCCCAGAATGAATGGGAACTTTGAGGGAAAATCTCAAGAGGGGCAAGAATGAGGTCTCTGGTCTAGAGGCCTGGGTCACTGAGGAGAGCGGAGATAGCGCCTGGGTTCCGAGGAGAGGCCACAGAAATTCTACCCCACGTCACCCTTTCCTCCTCCCAGGCCCACCCTCTTTGGAGACCCAAACATCTGGTCTACCAGTCCCGGAGCAAACACTCACCTAGAATCTGGACACCCACAGGCCGCAGGTCCCTCGTAGTCTGTTGTGCTGAGACCAGGACTGACTGGGGAGTTGTGGGATGGGATGGGGGGGTGCTGGGTGTGGCCACCCTGGTATGGGGGTGTGACGTCATCCCCCAACCCCCAGGCTGATTTCACGCCCCAGCTTTCCCCAGTAGGCAGATGTCGGAGGCCTGAGGCCGCCATCTCAGCTTTGGGATCCAGGCACCATCTTTGGACTCCCGGGATACAGGCATCCAGGCACCCAGTCTCTGATTTTTTGGAATATCTAAGATCCAAGTCTCTTCTGCCTTATGAACCCAGATGCCAAGTTTACAGGCCCTGCTCCCTCAGGAAAGCAGGTGTTCAGGCCCCCAGGTTCTGTTCCTTCTGACACTCAGCTGCCTGGTCCCCAGTTCCTGCGTCTCCATGAACTCACGTGTCCATAAACCAGCTTCTGCTACCTTAAGCAAGGAAGTATCTGAGCCCTCAGCCCCTTCCCCTTTATTAAGGACCCAGTCTTTGCTCCCTTCTGGACCTATATTGTATGTCCCACGCCTTCCTCTCTAAAGTATTTAGGTGTCCAAGCCCACACCTTGTTTCCCCTCAGGGACAGAAGTGGCCGGCATCCAACCAGATGTTCCTCCCTAACAGATGATTCTGTCCAGATATCTCTCCTTTGACATGTCAAAGATTTATTTATTAAGTGCGTGCTATGAACAGGGCTAAGCACAGATAATACAAAGGGAAGGAAAAACTAACACCCCAAAGTTTCCATTCTAAGGAGATCCCAAGGAGATGGAGGAGAAAAGTGCCAACACTTGCACAGGATATAAACATTCCAGAAGGAAGTTACTGGCTGTGAAGGAAAGGAAGAAAGAGATTTTTAACTGAAACCCATAGGAAGTCAGAGAAACCAGGCGGGTGGAAATCAGAAAGGAGAAATTGAAAGCAATGGAGCCAGGGGCCAGTGAAAGTCAAGAGATGTAGGAATGATCCAAAGGCTGGTGTCACTGGATCACAGAGAGTGAGGGAGGGTGTAAGAAGACTGGCAAACTTTGGGACAGGTTATGAGGGTCTTTGAACCCTGAGGAGATCCTGAATCTGATGCAGGAGGTGATGAGAAGTTGCAGTCCAGGGACTGGGGAGGGAAGTGAGGTGGAAGAAGATTGGAAAGATAGGAAGAGGCCAAGAAATGGAATGGAGCAGTGATGAGGCGAGCCCTAGGCAAGCAAGGCACAGACTAAAGGTCCACCAACCAACCTGCACATTCTGGCTCCGGTCAGAATCCAGGGGTTGCAGAGGCCTTGTGGAGGCTAAGAGGGAGGAGGCAAAAGAGAATGTGTTCAGCTTTGGACATGATCGGTTTTAGATGTCCTCGGACATCTAGTCTGAGGTAGGAGGAGGCTAGGTGATACAATGGATGGAGCACCAGGTCCAAAGTCAAGAAGACCTAGTTCCAAAACAGACACTTTCTAACTTTGTGACCCTGAGCAAATCATTTCACTCCATTTGCCTCAGTTTCCTCATCTATAAGATGATCTGGAGAAGGAAATGGCAAACCACTCTAGACCAAATGGAGTCCCAAAGAGTTGGACATGACTGAAAATAACTCCACATCCAACAAGGCAGCATAGTATTTCAAAAAAAAAGATTTGGACTGAGAAAGACCTGAGTTCAAATCTAGCCTCAGACACTTACTGGCTGGGTGATTTTGAGCAAGCCATTTCACCCTGTTTGCCTTGATTTCTTTATCTGTAAATTGATGATAATAATCAGCACTACTTTCCCAGTTTGTGAGAATCAAATGAGATATTTGTAAATATCTATAATACTTTTGCTATTTGTAATACTTTAGAACCTTAAAGCACCAATTAAATGACAGTTATAATGGTGATGATAATGTTGTTGTAAATATGAAATTGGAAACCCTGGGAGAGGGTATAACTAGATAAAGAGATCTGAGAATCTTATTCTTTTTTTTTTTTTAGGTTTTTGCAAGGCAAATGGGGTTAAGTGGCTTGCTCAAGGCCACACAGCTAGGTTATTATTAAGTCTCTGAGACAGGATTTGAACCCAGGTACTCCTTACTCCAAGCCCGGTGTTTTATCCACTATGCCACCTAACCGCCCCAATCTGAGAATCTTCTAAAAAGAGATGGCAAGTTCCTGCTGCGAAGGGAATAAGTATTTTGATGCTATGTGTCATGTACCTTTTACATGTTATTTCATTTGATTCTCACAACAATCCCATTGGGCACAAACAAGATGAAATGACTTCCCCAGGGTCACCTAGCCAGCAAGTATCTGAAGTCAGATTTGAACTCGTTTTTTTCCATCACTATCCACCTCCCCAGCAGCATCCCTTAACGAGAAACTGATGAGATCACCATGAAGGAGGAAGAAGAAAAGGGTCCTGGATAGATCCTAAGAGACATTGATGATGAGAGGATGGGATCTGGTGGAGGATCCAGCAAAGGAGACGTAGGAGGAGCAGTCAGGGAGGGAGAAGAGCGACAGAGACAGAGGAGGAGACAAGAACAGGAGAAGACATAGAAGAGGAGACAGAGACAGTTACAGAGGAGTCAGAGACAGTACTAGAAGAGAAGACGGAGACAGAGGAGGAATAAGAGACAGAGACAGGGACAGAGAGAAGAGGAGACAGTCAGAGACAGGGGAGAAACCCCTGCTCTGCTCTGTTTATCTCCTACTAGTCAGTCCCAGGGAAGAATCTGTCCTAGGAGAACCTCCAGCCCCAGACCCTACTTGGAGAAAACCCCAGGAAGGGAAAGAGAATCATTTGTTTTTTCAATCAATAAACATTTATTAGTCCACTAATATATGCTAAACATTTGAGGTACAAAGCAGGAAGTTATAGCTCCCCTCAAGGACACAAAGAGACTTGGAGAACCAGAGAAGTTCCCCCCACACCCACACCCCGCATTGAAATGGAGGCTCTCCTTTAGTCACTCTGCTAGAGCAGGATATCATAGAGAAATATAAGTATCTATAAATTCGAGGGCCGTCTTTCTTAAATGGGGATTGGGAGAATTGGGGACCAAATTAGGGAAGATCCCACAGCTGAAATCCCGAAGCCAGTCAATGGATGGAGAACCTGGGGTCTCCTCTCTTTGAGAGTTTCTTTTCTGCTCGTTTAAAGGGAAGTTAATTTCTCAGCAAGTAAGATGAGGGCAGAACAAAAGTCATCCAAATTCCCATGAGACTCTTTTTTTGGTCTCATTTCTCTGGCTAGCTGCTGCTATTAGTTGTTTTGTTTTTCTTTGCCTCCTTGGCCCTTAGCAAGGTGTCTGATGCATAGCAGGCATTTATTGGCTGCTTTATTGACTTACTGACAATGATGCACTTTAAGAAGATCACTTTGACAGATAAATGGAGGCTGGCCTGGAATGGGGAGAAACTAGTAGCAGGCAGACTCCCTACCATGCCCCAGAAGTTTTAGTGATAGTCCAGGTGTGAGGTGGTGAAAACCTGCACCAGGGTGGGGGCAGAGTCAGAGGAGAGAAGGCAGGGGGGTATCCAGAGATGTTACGAAGCTCTGATGGGGGGGGTACAAAGGGAGAGAGGTGAGAGCTTAGCTTCCAGAAGCACTTGGGGAGGATGATGAAGAGGAGAACAAGGAAGATAAAGGCAAGAAGTGAACCATGGGGTAGGTTGTGGGGATTCTTGGTCCATATTCCATGTGACTCTTGAGACCATGAGGCACCACTATCTCCTGTTCAATGATGGACCACTTTATGCATTAACAAATGAGGGAGGGCAAGATCTCATTTATCCCAACAAGTTGCATTATGGCTTAATCTCTCAGGTCAGTTTGCTTTTCAAGGCACCTATGTTAGGAGGGCCCTCCTAGCATATACTGGACAAGGGGAAATAAAACACAGGTCTTCAGTAGAGGGAGAATCTCAAGGAGTTCCAGGAGGGGAAGGCAGAGCCTCAGGCTACCTACCTTCTCCCCCATGAACTGATGAGATTTACAGAAGTTGCCTGTCTTGGCCACACTAGTTCTCCAGGTCTTGGGGTGCTCCCCGAGTGCTGGTCTCTCCTTTCAATCTCAGCTGCTCCTGAGGTGAACTTCAGCAGCCCCAAACTGGGGTTGCTGGCCCCAAGTTCTGATTCTCTAGGGTAGAAGTCCAAGCTCATCAAACTATTCTCACCTCCTTGCCCTGGAATGGCTGCAAGACTCAGAGGAAGGAAAGGAGTTCTTGTTTCCATCTTCCCATTGCAGAATTCCTCCCCACCCATTTGTTGCAGGGACATGGGATCCCTGGCAATACTCTGCCTCTCTCTCTCAGTCCTCTCTCTCTCTCTCTCTCTCTCTCTCTCTGTATGTCTTTGTGTGTTTGTGTGTGTGTGTGTGTGTGTGTGTGTGTGTGTGTGAGAGAGAGAGAGATCATCACCCAGAGGTTAAGAACGTAACTCATAAAAGATAAGGGTGAGCAAATGAGAAAGACACATTGATTTTTTAAGTAAGCCAAGGTGATTAAATCTTTTCAACCCCTCTGCTTCTTCAGCAACTCCATTTCCCAGTATTTTCTAAGTCTTAGGCACCAAAGAATGATGAAAAACTAAGCAAGGTGAGTTTTGGGGATGCGGGGAGCCACAAAGACCAGTTCTCTGCAGCCATGACTATGCTCTCTGATGGGTTAGTTAAGAAAAGAATTCTCTTCAAAAGAGATATTCATATATCTAGTTTCAAATGAAGAAATTAAAACTATATATAATAATATGAAAAAATGCTCCGAATCATTACTGATCAGAGAAATGCAAATTAAAGCAACTCTGAGATTTCACTTCACACCTGTCAGATCAGCTAAGATGACAAAAAGTGAAAATGATCAGGATTAGAGAGGTCGTGGGAGGATTGGGACACTGAGCCATTGCTGGTGGAGTTGTGAACGGATCCAACCTTTCTGGAAAGCAATATGGAGCTATGCCCAAAGAGCAATAAAACTGTTCATACCCTTTGACCCAGCAATCCCAACTCTAGGCCTATATCCAGAAGAAATTATAAAAAAATGGGGAAAGACCCATATGTTCCAAAATATTCATAGCAGCTCTTTTTGTAGTGGCAAAGAATTAGAAATTGAGGGGATGAGGGGTGGCTAGGTGGCACAGTGGATAGAGCACGGGCCCTGGAGTCAGGAGTCCCTGAGTTCAAATCTGGCCTCAGACACTTAATAATGACCCAGCTGTGTGGCCTTGGGCAAGCCACTTAACCCCATTACCTTGCCAAAAAAAAAAAAACCCACTAAAAAAAAAAAGAAATTGAGGGGATGCCCATCCATTGGGGAATGGCTAAACAGGTTATGGTACATGAATACTATGGAATATCATTGTTCTATAAGAAACCATAAATGTGGTCCATCTCTTGAGAAGCATCATGGAATGAGTTACAGAATCTGATGCTGAGTGAAGGGAGCAGAACTAAGAAAACAATGTCCACATTAACAATAACACTGTGAGATGAACAGCCTTGAAGGAAGCAGCTCCTCCCAACAGTTCAAAGAGCTAGGACAACCCTAGGAGACCTGCTATGGACAATGCTAGCCCCATCCAGAGAAAGAAAAACCAAAACAAAACAGAAAAAATCCTTCAGAATCTGATGAACACTACAATTCACTTTTTTATTTAAGGCAATGGGGCTAAGAATGACTTGCCCAAGGTCACCCAGCTAGGGAATTATTAAGTGTCTGAGGCTAGATTTCAACTCAGGTCCTCCTGACTCCAGGGCCAGTGCTCTATCCACTGTGCCACCCAGCTGCTGCCAGCTTCCCCCTACATTCACTTTTTAAAAAATGATCTCATGTATTTCTTTCCCTTAATCCTAATTCCTCATCCCCAAAATGACTAATCTGTAAACATGTTTAACACAAATGTATATGTACAATTTTCACCTGACCGTTGTCACTGATGGGAGGGGTGGGGGGGGTGGGAAGGGAAGGTGGAAGGAAATTCTATAACTGAAAAATATACATAAGCATATGGAAGAATGTTGAAAAACTTTCATAACATGTATTTGGAAAAATAAAATATCAATAAAAAAAGAAAAGAGAACAATTCTCTCACACTGCTGAAACATTTCAGGAGGAAACAGGAAGAAAGAAGCTGCCCACATGATAAGACCAGAGGACTTCCCAAGGCCAGCAGCTTGAAATATTAGACAATAAATTGAAGCAATTGTTGGGAACTGGAGTCAGAGATCTGGAGTGAGGCAGTTTTCACTTATGATTATGAAAGTGGGAATTGCTTGTAAAGTGGGAATTCCCTACCAAAAGTGGTACATCTGTCTCTGATCCACTCTCTTCCCTTCAAAGGGAAAAAGGCAGAAGGAGGAGGAGATAGAAGGAAGGAAGGGAAAATTCAGAAGCTGAATTCAGAACTGAACTTGTTTAAGCCATATCAGATTTCACAGCTGTATTTTACTTTGGTTTCTTGTTCATAAATGTCATTTATCTGAAATACCAAATGGGTGAATTCATTGAGGCTAGACAGAGAAGGGAGAAGATGGGGATCCAAGGGTGTGGGGCCATAGGAACCAGAAAAGTTATTTTATTTTAAAGAATGTCATCACTCTGCTCCACCTTAAATGTGGCACCTCAGGGCACTGGAGAAGATTGGGCGTAACTCTTGTTTGAAGTATCTGCTGCTGCCAGCCCCATCCCCTAGTGCAAGCCACACTCTTCTCATGCGCCCCAATCTAACCCTTTCTGAGGACCAGCGTCCTGTGAACAACATTCAGTGTGTCAAGGATTTCTTAAGCTAAGAGATCAGTTTCACAGTGCTTGGAACTTAATGGGTGTTTTGTTGATTTATTGATTAATTTATTGATAAGTCACAATAGATTTCATGATCAGAGTGTTTATCAAATCAGAAATGACACCTCTGATCACTAATGATGCCCACAAACAAATTGCAATAGAAATGTCAATGGAACTCTTCTAGCAAGGGCAACCAACAATTCCAGCAGGTATGGAGAAGAGTGCACATTTAGAAATATCTTTCACTGAGTAAGTAATATTTGTATTTCTGCTATAGTTAACTGCTCTTTTACTCTTTAAGGAAAAGCTAATACCTCTCCTAGAAAAGACAATGAACAGATGGAGGAATGTCTTTCCACATTCCAGGTTATAAGGAAGAGAGAAATGTTTCTTTAAAAACAGTCCCATACAGGGTGGCTAGGTGGAGCAGTGGATAGAGCAACCAGCCTTGGAGTCAGGAGGACCTGAGTTCAAATTTGAACTGAGACACTTAATAATTACCCAGCTGTGTGGCCTTGGGCAAGCTACTTAACCCCATTGCCTTGCAAAAAACCTTAAAAGAACCCACTCCCCTAGGGGCAGCTAGGTGGCTGGGTGGATAGAGCACTGCAGTCAGGAGGACCTGAGTTCAAATCCAAGCTCAGACACTAAAAAATAATTGCCTAGCTGTGTGACCTTAGGCAAGTCACTTAACCCATTGCCTTAAATAAATAAGCATTAAAAAAAAAAGAATGAAAGACAAAAAAAAAAAAGCACTCCCTTAGAGAAGGACTTGATGTAAAAAAAACACAAAAATCTCCTAAGAGGCAGAGGGGAATCCTGAACCGTGTCCACTGGATGAAGAATGTGCAGTGAGGGAAAAAAAGGAAAACCAAAAGCTATTGAAAAATCAGAGCTGGGGTGGCTAGGTTGCCCAGTGGATAGAGCACCGGCTTTGGAGTCAGGAGTAACTGAATTCAAATCCGGCCTCAGACACTTAATAATGATCTAGCTTTGTGGCCTTGGGCAAGTCACTTAACCCCATTGCCTTGCAAAAAAAAAAAACCTAAAGAAAAATCAGAGCTAAGTATATTGTGCTTTTTGTGCATGGAAGACAATGTGTTATTGATTTGTCTGCTTTGTTTGGAGTTCTAAGAGAAATCATTATTCTAAACTGGGGTTCTAAGACAATCACAGTTGTTAAGTTTGTTAAGTAATACACTGGAGAGATGAGGACACCAGAATGTTTTATAGTTGTGTCACAAATGTGGTTTATCTGATTATAGCCATAAGATGAGAATTTAGTGAGTTCATAACTCAAATAGAGTCAACTACAAGCCCAAATGAGACATGTCTGGGAAAACCAGAGGAAGCAGATAAAATTAGTCCAGAGAAAACTTGCTAGGGTATGGTTTCATTCCCAAGGAGGAAGGCATAGCTAGTCGGTCTTGGTCATCAAACCCCCTAAAGACGACCACTGTTTATGAGTGTTTGGAAATAGTAAATCAATATGAATGAGACAAAAAGCTCAATGAAACCAGATTCCAGGATACCTTTCCCAGGTGTGAATCACAGAGCCCAAGGAAAAGGCAGCCTTGGGTAGATCACACTCCGGGAAGGAATCTATCAACTCTAGAATGAATGGTAGCTAGAACAGCAGCCCAGATACAGACTCTTGGAGTAATTGGGTAAAATGGCAAAAAAAATGATCCAAACCTTTTGATGGATGAATTACCTACTGTAAATGAAGGAACAACAGGCAGCTTTTGGATAGATATCTAAGTGGTGTGTATATGTAGCTTTAAAGTGTGAAAATAAAAGAATTCTTTTGTGCTATATACACCCCACTCCTATGTCTATCCAAAAAAAAAAATGACTTTTCTGTACGAAAGAGTCAACCTTGGAAATAGAGATAGGGTCTGGGGACTTTATTCTTGACTAAGTCACTACTAGTTGATGTAGGATATCTAAAATCAAGGTAATTAGGGTAAAAAAGAACTGTATTCTCACCACGGACAAGCTGGGCATTAATTTGTTCATTTCATTTAGAGGAATAAAGGTTATTTTGGTTCAGAGAAAGGTGATGCCCACATAACTTGTCAACGAATGAGCAAGTCCGAGAGGGGTGGTTGTTTACAAGGACTGAGGCAAGGTGACAATTTTGAGAAAGGACTAAAAAGAAACGTTGTTACTCAGAAAATATTGGAGAAACTTCAATTCTCTGCAGGATGCTCCATTGTGAGGTATCTCCATTGAAGGGGAAGGGAAAATAATATTATATATATATATTATATATATATATCTATAATATATATATATATATATATGGTAAAAATAAAATAGATATGGTGCAGTAGCTAGAGCACTGTCTTTGGAATCAGGAGGATAAGAATTCAAATTTGACCTCAGACACTGGACACTGACTAGCTGTGTGACCATAAGCCAGTCACTTAACTTTTGTCTATCCCAGTTTCCTTACCTGTAAAATAGGAATAGTAACAGCACCTCTCTCCCAAGTTGGTGGAAAGGTTAAATGAGATATTCGTAATGTGTTTTGCTAATCTTAAAGATGTATAAATAAATTCTAGCTTTTGTTTTATGATGATGAATAACAAATGAGACAGTTTGGCAGGAATGTAAAAATGGGGGTGGCTAAGTGGTGAAGTGGATAAAGCACCAGCCCTGGAGTCAGGAGTACCAGGGTTCAAATCTGGTGTCACACACTTAATAATTACCTAGCTGTGTGGCCTTGGGCAAGCCACTTAACTCCACTACCTTGCAAAAAAAAAACACCTTAAAAAAAAGGAATGTAAAATGGTTGAAGTGAGACAATGGGAAGTAAAGACATGTTGGAGTCAAGACTGTGAGTGATGTGAAAGGCATATGGGAAGAGACAGTCAGGTGGTGCAGTGGCTTGCATGTGGGAGAAATTAATATTTCTCACTTATATTTCATAACTAATCAATGTATTAGGACCAAAGTTTTTCCACCACTTCTACTTTTGCTTCCAGAAACCAACCAATGTGAAAAGTGTCTCTTAGAGACATACCCAGGCCAAGATCTAATCAAATAGGAAAAGAAATTCTAAGCTTGAGCTAATGGGTGTATTCCTGCTCCTTTCCCCAAACAGTGGGGAAAGGTTGAGTGTCCTTATTATCAAGACAAGTAGTGTGGAGACTGATGTCACTTTGACTAAGATTTGAGTGACCTAAGTCACCTATCCCAAGAACTTCATTTTAATTGTTATCCAATCTGCATTGATTGCCACCCCTCAGAAATGCCTCCTTTTCAAAGAGTATATAAATTGTGACCCCACTAAGAGATGGCCAAATGACCATCCTTTTATTAATAGCCTGCATGCCTTATTATTAAAATGATTAAATCACCCAGAAATTATGTCTCTCAAACCTTTCTAAATGGAAGAACCAACTTTGGAGTCAGGAGGACCTGAGTTAAAATTCGACCCCAGATACTACCTAGCTGTGTGACCATGGGCAAGTCACACTGCCAATTGCCTCAAAAAGAAAAAAAGGCATTCAGGATAGTTTTTAGGGAATCAATGGAGTTTCTTGAGCTGGAATCTCACATTGTTTGCCTACGTGAACTCAGTTAACAAACTGTGGATCATTTGTTTTCCATTGGCTACTTGATAACATTTTGAAAAGACTAAGATCTCCCACTGCATCCAGGGCCATCTCCAGTTGTCTTGATTCATATCGGATCACTGGACCCAGATGACTTTGGATGAGAAAGTCAGGCTGATGACTGAGCCTAGTGCCCCCTCATTCAAAACAAATCCCCATGTTTGTCATGGCTTTACCTCCCTGATGTCATAGATGTCGAGAATGAAGGACAAACAACAGTTTAATAGATATTTGTTGACTTGACCTGACTTGTAACTAGAATCACTTTGATATAAGGAGGCACTATATTGAACCAACACCCTAGGACTATTGAAACTTAGTCTGATCCAGAGCCATCAAAAAAAAACCTAATGACAATGATGGTGCTTTGAGAAAAACTCCTTTCAGTTCATCAGTTCAATTCCTCCAGTGCTGCCAGATTAGTCCTGGGCCCTGGAGACTACCTGAAAAGCTTCCTTGCTGTCTAGGAGCTGGAGAGCTCTTCAGTTGGACCCTATGGTAGATGGGTTGTAAGGGGGGGTCTGAGCCTCTGAGTGTGTGTGAGTTCCCTGAGTGCAGAGCCCCTAAACTCTATGGCTTCCTCAGCCCCTCACCACAAGGTTTTGCCCACCTTGAGCCCTTATGAAATGATGGTTGAGTGCAGTTGAATTGGTTCCCTAGTAGACTAAAGCCCCGGAAGGCAAGCAATGACTGTTCCCTGCTTAGAGTTTTGTGCCCTCAGTTCCTAGCCTTGTGTTCTGCCACATAGCAAACACTTAAATGAACTCAGAATGAATGAAAAACCCCAAACACCTAAACTGTCAGATACATGTTAAATAGTGAATGGATGTGATGACCACTGTGGGAGCTTTTGGTGTTTTGTTTCCCCAGCTTCTAGTCTTATGTTCTGCACACAGAAAATACTTAATAAGTGTTGGATGAATGGCTTGAATGCAATCCTGCTACTAAACTTTGCACATTAGTAGAGAGATTTTTAATTCCAATTCTCCACACAATGAAAGCAGACTCAGAATGAATGAAAAAAAAAAAACCCAAACACCTAAATTCTCAGATATATGTTAAATAGTGAATGGATGTGGTGACCAACGTGGGAGCTTTGGGAGTTTTGTTTCCCCAGCTCCTAGTCTTGTGTTCTGCACACAGCAAACACTTAATAAATATTGAGTGAATGGCTTGAATGGAATCCTGCTACTAAACTTTGCATATTAGTAGTTTTTAATCCCAATTCTCCACATGGATGAAAGCACAGACTCAGAATGAATGGAAAAAACCCAAACATTTAAATTCTCAGATATATGGTAAGTAGTGAATGGATGCTGCTGGAGCACCTTCACATGGAGGGTGTGGGCTGATGCTCTCTCTGGTAGTGACTTCAAGGTCTCCACTAACTGGCCCTCCTGGGCTGAAGGGGACATGGAAGATGCCTCCAGTTCACTGATGATGGGTCTGAAGTCACTGGATTCCCCCTTCCTGGTGCAGTCTTCAGGCAAGCCAGCAACAAGAAGCTGAACAACTGCCAGCTTCCAGCACCGTTCTGCCCATTTGGGGGGGACTCTCCCCATAGCCCCAGGAGGCAAGCTGGGCCTCAGTCTGGGGTTCTGATAAGAGGCTTGATGGGTAGAACTGCAGCTGGAAGCTTAAGCAGACACCAGAAGACTGAGAGTCTGGCCCATTTCTGTATAACTTCCCTCTCCCCAAGGATGATTGAAGCTTCAGGGGTCTGGTAATCCCCAAGTCCTCATTTTACAGAGGCCCAGGACTTGTCTCACCTAAAGTCACAGTGAGTCTAGAAATCAATCACAGATTCTGAAGGGGGGGATGCTTAGGATCTGTTTTACTCCTTCATTTTAAAGGAACTCCAAAGTGAGGATTGGGGAGATTAAGGCATTTCCTGAAAGGTAGATTGGGGACTATACACCTGAGGCAGGCCAGGTGCTGAAAGCTGACCAGATTGGCCCCCCTGGTTTAGAGAGGAGCAAACAGATGAGTGAATGTTTTCGGACTCCACCTAGCCAGCTAAGAGAGGCCGGGGGCTTCCTCGATATCCCTCTGCTGGCCCCTGGCCTGTCTAGTTTCAGACTCTCAGTGTGAGCAAGGGATCCAGGACCCTTCTGCGACTCAGGGTCCCAGGGGGGTCATTTCTCTAGTTCTGAATTTGTATCCTCTCCTTAGTCCTTGTCTCCTCCTCTCCGCCACCCTGCAGGCTTTTCAGGGGTTCTCTCTGGAAGTGGCGCTGTTTCTCTGTCCTGCTGGATGCCCTACTCTACCATGGTTTGCGTGTGACCGTGAGTGTGTTTGTGTGTGTGAGTTCCTGCCGGGATGCCTGTGAGCATTTCTGCGTCTCCTGCCTCTTGCGTGTTCATCCCGGCAGGGTCCCGGCCCATTGGTTCCCATCACCACTCCTCCACGCCCAAGTCCCAGAGTCTGCTGGTCCCGGGTTCTGCGAAGTCGGTGCAGAAGATGCTAGGGGTCGGACCGGAGCAGTCCAGAGCCGGGCTACCGGTCAGAGCCTCCAGCCAATCAGCTGCCTCCAGGGGATGCCCCGGCCCCGGAGATGGGGAGCTGGCTGGGGAGGGAGGCCAGGAGGAGAAGACGGAGGACAGGCCCTCGGAGTCCGGCGTGGGGGATGGAGACAGGAGGTCGAAGGAGCCCGGGAAGTCCAACGGGGGCGGGGGCAGAGCTTCTGAAAGGGGCAGCGGAGAAGGAAGGGGAGGAGGCTGTCAGACCCCCGAGATGCAGTCTTGGGTGGGGGACTCGGAGCCAGGGTCCTGTGACCTCCTTCCTTGCCCCCTCCCTGAGCCCAGCCTCTGCGCCAGAGCCCCCCCGAGTCTCGGCCCAGACCCCCCCCACCCCCCAAGTTGCCCCAATCCATTTCGCACCTGCCGGCGCCTCCAGAGGCTCGTCCAGAATGTCCTGGATGGAGTGATGGGGGATGAGCTGGGAGGGCGAGGAAGGTGGGGGGGGGGAGGTCAGTGCCCCCGTCCTCAGGCTCGGCCCTCCCCATCCCTGCTCCCCCACATCCCTCCCCTCCCCCTCCCCTCCCCCCTGCCCACACCTGCGCCCTGCGGATGGCCTCTTGAAGCTCCTCTTCCAAGGACAGGACTCGGGGAGGGGCGGGCGGGGCGGGCGGGGCCGCGGGCGCGGCGGGGCGGGGCCAGGACTGGGGACAGGCAGAGAACTCAGCCCCACCCCCTCGCAGCCCCGGCCCCGCCCCTCTCCGCTGGGCCCTCCCCTCGCCCCCGCTTCCACCCTGTTCCTTTCTTCTGCTCCCCACTTCTCCGAGCCCCATCCCTCCTCAGGTCCCGCCCCCAGTCGTGGCCCCTCCCCCTCCCCTGGTCCCTCCCCTTTCGACGGACGCCCCTTTCTAGCCTTACCTGGGCTCTCCTGGGCTTCTCTCTGGACCCCTTCCTGCTCCCTCTCCCTTCCCAAGCCCCCCCTTGCTGGTCCCTTCCCCTCCCTTTCCCAGAACTCACAGACTTTGCAGCTGTTCTAGAAGGGGCCTGGGGCTCCGTCCGAGGTCGCGGACGAGATCTGGGCTTTGAGCTTGGGCTGGGACGGGAGCGGGCTCCGGGGCTCCGCACTGGCCGCTGCAGCGGGGGCTGCCTGTCCCGGGCCCCCGCCCCCCGCAGCCGCTCCAGCAGGGCTGGTTTGGGTCCGGACACCGGGAGGCCCCGCAGGCGGAGCTGCTGGCGGAGCTCCGAGACCTGCGGGCAGGCGGGCATCGAGGCCGGGGCTTGGGAGGCTGGACGGAAGGACGCCCGAGTCCCCGAGGGAGCTGGGTAGGGACCGGGGAGCCTGGAGCCTCGACGGGGAGGCCGGACCAAAGGATTCCCAAATCCCCGAGGGAGTCGGGCTAGGACAGGGGAGCCTGGAGCCTCGACGGGGAGGCCGGACCAAAGGATTCCCAAATCCCCGAGAGAGTCGGGCTGGACCCAGCCTAGAGCCTGGGAAGAAGACTTGAGGAAGGGACCTGGGTCTTGACTGGGGCGGGCTCTGAGAGGAAACATCTGGGATTCAAAATGGGCCAGAGCGCCTGGAGCTTCAAGAACTGTGAGAGGGGACACCTGCTCTCCCAAGGGTCCGCCGTCAGCGGAGTCATGAAGGAGGGTCTCCAATTTCCCTCCAACTCACCGTCAGCTCCTCCAGTCGGAGGGTCTGAAGCTCTAATTTGGGCTTAGGGGTCACTGGTCGGGGGACCTCCGGGGATGTAGGGCTGTCCTGGAAGCCCGGTCTCGAGCCCCAAGTCCTACAATGCATAATGGAAGATTCCAGAGTCGGACTCTGGGAGACAAGAACCAATCCCGTTGGGAAGTGGGAGCCATCGTTAAAGAAAGTCTGGAACCCCTTAAGGGTCTGGATTTGGACTGGTCTGGGTGCGGGAGAGGGCTGGCACCCTAGGATTTAGGACACAGAAGGACCAGATTCCCAGGGCAAGGGCGAGGGGGATGGGGATTGCTTCTCAGGGTCCCCGGCAGACCTCACCTGGGCAAAGAGAGGTCTTGTTTGGGCCCTTGCAGTTGCCCATCCTCACCGGGGGGGCTTCCCTGGGCTGGCGCCGCTGCCCCCGGCCCTGGCCCGCCCCGGTGCTCTGGGGGCACATAAGCGTGGTACTTGAGGGGTTTCAACCTGGGCCTGGGCTCCCTCTGGTGACTGTCTCCTTTGGCCTGTCAAGGGGTTTCCATTTCGGTTAGAAGCCCTTCCTCCAACCGGAACTACACTTCCCATGAAGCCTCTGGCCAAAGCCCTGCCTAACTCTCTAGTACTGGCCCTGAGGCATTGTAGGAGTTGTAGTCCAGAGAGTTTTCCTTGGGAAGACCGGGAGCCACAGGCACACCCGGGCACCCCAAGCGAACTGGAGCGCCAAGATTGGGGTCTGGAATTCCAAGAGCACCGCCCAACGGAGGGATTAGGCCACAATCACTTCTCAGGCCCCAGCTCACCTTCTTCAATGACACCCCAGAAAAGGGCAGGGCTGCTGTAGTAGCTTTGGGGTCCCCAAAGTCACAGGACAAGGGGGAAGAGCTGGTGATGGAGGCTTGGTCGGGGGCTGGGGCCGAGATCCAAGGATCCACTGTTGGAAGAAAGGATTGACCCTGAGACCTAAGGGATGGCTTAACCCTCCTCCCCTCTCTCCTCCCCTCTCTCCTCCCCTATTGAAAGTCACCCCTTAGTCCAATCTACCACAAACTTCTGTGGCTGTCCTGTGGATATGCTTAAAGCATTGGTCTGTCCTTTTTCCTGCCCTATACTAGCACTTCAGTGGCTCCCTATTACCTTTGGGGTTTTTTTTGGTTTTTTAGATTTTTCAAGGCAATGGGTTAAGTGTCTTGCCCAAAGCCACAAGACTAGGTAATTATCAAGTGTCTGAGGTCAGATTTGAACTCAGGTCCTCCTGACTCCAATGCCAGTACTCTATCCACTGTGCCACCTAGCCGCGCCTCCCTATTACCTTTGAAACCAAACACAAATTTCCTCTTTGCCATTTGAGGTTCTTCACAATGTGGCTCCAGGGTCTCCCCAGGTTCTGTATTTTCCAGCTAAATGAACCCCCCCTTTGTTTTGATCTGAATTCTCAGTGATACTGGAATCTACCTAGACTATAATCAGACTAATTGCATTGGACTGAAGATGGGGGGGGGGCGGGGGTGAGAAGAGGCCCATCCCTGAAGCTGAGGGGGAGGGAGGATGAAATTCGGAGCTTCAGCGTCTGTATCAAGCTACCTGAATCCCTAGATGGAAAAGAAGCCTGTGCTCCCCAGGGAGCAGGAGCTTGGGGCAAACGCTGGGGTGCCCTGGATCCATTAGCGGGGAGAAGGGCTGAGTGACCAAGGGCCTGGGTCCCAGTCGAACTCTGCTCAGTCTTCTGCCCACTTTCCCGCTGGTCCTGGGATCTCCGGTGGATCCGGAGCTGGAGGACTAAGGGAAAGCCGAGAGGGGGTCAGGGCGATCAGGCCCCGCCCCCCATGCCCAAGGCCCCCGCCCCGCTTCGGGGAGCCCGAAGGTCAGCCGGGAACTGAGCCTGGGCTGAAGGCTTTGGGGGAGGGGGAAGTCCTGTGCCCACAGCGTCCATTGGAGAGCCTAGGACACAGGCCCTTTGCGCGGTTGACCTGTTGGCACCTGTACCCCCCTTTGCCCCATTCCTTGTACATCGGGCCCCTTGCACTCTCACTCCCCCGCCCCTGCTCTCAGCGAGAGTTCCCGCCTTGAACACCGACCCTTTTTCATTCCGATCCCCTTGAACACCTCGACCGGGCCCCGATCTCCCCGTGCACCCCCATTTTTGCACAAGCCTCCCTCCCCCGGCTAGATCCCCTCACCGGAGCGGAACTTGGAACGGATGAGCTGCGAACACTGAGCCGAAGCAACGAGGGTCATGGCCAGGAAGGGGGCGGAGAGGAGCTGGTCTGAAAGGCGGGGGGTGGGGGCCTCCCGGAGCGAGCAGAGGGGTCAGATTAGGGGACCAGGCCCCGCAGGCATTATTCACCAGGAGGGGGAGGGAACTGTCGCTTGTGCCCCTGGGGGCCTGGGCGTCAAGGTCCCCGAGGGAAATCGAGTTCGGGGGACGGAGCAGCAGATACTTTGCGCTCTGGGAGCTGGGGACGCCTGGTTCCTTGGGAAGGAGGGAGAAGAGAATGGGTGGGAGTGAGGGTCCTGGAGCGATGGGGGCGCTGAGGACCCTGAAGCCAGGCGCCCGGGTGGGGACGGTGGGTCTGAACTCCCTAAGTTCCCGAGAACACAGGGGCCGGGGGGGGTGGGGGTGAGGGGCAGGGGAGGGAACGGGACGTCCTCTCCCTCGAGGAAGGGTGGGGGGTATCTCACCAGGTGGAATCGGGGCCGCTGGAGTGGAGAGGAGCGGGTGCGACCGCAGGGCTGGAGACCCCAGGCCCCGCCCTCTCAGGCCAGGCCTGCCCGCACTCCGCCCCTTCGCCACCGGCCGGGGTCCTGCGGGGGAGATACGGCAGCCCCTGGCCTACAGGGTCCTCCGCAGGCTTGGGGGTCGGGCTGGGGGGAAGAGGGGAGGGGGGAGGCCGGAACTCCTGGGTCCCGAGGTTCCCTGCCTCGGTGCCCCGACCCTGGCGGGCGGGGGGAGGGGGGGTGGCAGGGGCGGGGGAGGGGCGAGGGCCCGGGCGGCCAGGGATGGACAGCCGCAGGTGCGGGGGCGCGGCCCGGGCAGGGGCCACCTGTCGCTAACTTTTTCCCTGACGCTGCGCTGGGTGTCAGATTCGGGGGAGAAGAGAGTTCAAGCTGGGGCCTGGGACGCCTGGGTCCCCTGGGGCCTGGGGCTGAGAAAAGCGGCCTTTTGGCTCCCGAGGGGACCCCGAGCGCCCTGGCTACGGAGTGGGGGGGCTCTAAGAGAGGACAGACTCCGAGGGGCCGAGGAAACTCCGGGGTTCCCCAGGGGGGCGGAGCGGGACTTGGGGGCCAGAAGCCTTTGGAGTTCCGGGGGAGACCCAAGGGGCGGTGGGGGCGGCGCATGGACCCTGGCGAAGGGACTCTAGAATCCCCCAGTCTTGGGGAGCGCCCTCTGACCCCCCGGGATGAGGGTGGGGGGGAGGGGAGGAGCTGGGGAAAGCGACACTTTGGAGAAGGGGGGGGGTCTCCGAATTTCAGACCTTGGAGGTGAAGAAGCACTCTCGGGTCTCCGAGGAGGGGGCGGGGGCTTCTGGGGCTGGGGAGCCCCTTGGAGGGGAGGGGCCTCATGAGGTTGGGGAGGGGGTGCCTGAGATCCCTTGGGACACCCCGCCCCGCTCGTTCCCCACGAGGACACGCCCGTGGTCCAGGCCCCGAATTCCTTTATTTCTCCGGAAAAAAAAAACCCCAATTTACGGCACTCAGGAAGGGCACCCCAGGAGAGGAGCCCCGAGAACTTCAACTCCCGGCAGGCCCGGGGGCGCCGTCGCGTGTTCTTTGCAGGAGCAGGACCCGGACTCGGGAGGACGGGGGGAGGGGCGGAGGGGAAGGAACTCCAATTCCCGGCGAGCCCTGCGCGCAGACGCCCGTCATGGCGCCGAGGTCACGGGGATCGCGTGGCGCTGATTGGCCGGCAGCTCTTTCTGCTCCAGGTCCCAGAGCAGGCGGCGGAGCCTGCGCAGTTCGGAGTGCAAGGCGTCATCCGTGACAGGCCCCGAAAGGCGCAGGCGCGAGCCACCGAGCGGCAGGATCAGGGGCGGGTGCGAAGAGAAGCTCTCGAAGATGTCGCCTGGGTGGGGTGGCGAGGGGGATAGTCTGAGAGCAGAAGGGCTTGGGGTGGGGGCAGGCGCTGTGCCACGCACTGGGTCAACTCGCGCCCTCCCCTCCGCTCCCTCTGCCGGCCGGGAGGACTACAACCCCCAGCAACCCTTTCGGTGCCGGCTTTTTGTGGTCGACCGGCTACCGCGAGGCAGGACGGAACTTGTAGTTTTTTACCCGAACACTAATTCTGAGCATGAGATAACGGGGACTGGCAGTCTGTGGAGCAAAGAGCCCCAGGTCCACGGAGGTGGGGTGCCAGAACAGCCTAGTGCTGCAGGGGGAGCGAACTTCAGGGCCTCTCCAGCCCAGCTCGTTCATTTTACAGACGAGGACACTGAGGCCCTGGGATGGGGATGGGGGCCTGGGGGAGGGGGCTCCTCACCCGTGTCCATGGCTTCAAGCTCCGCCGGTGGCGGCTCCCAGGCTGGGGGAGGACCGCGGCCCGGGCCCAGCTGATAGTGGCTGAGCACGTGGTGGAGTTGGGCAGGGCTCAAGGTGGGGTGCTCCGTCCTAAGACTGCTCCAGGAGGCCTAGAAGAGGGGGTGGGGTGAGGGTGCGAAATCAGGTGAAGCCCTTTAGAGAGCTGCCGGGCCGGGGTCATCCGGCCTCTTCATTTGACCCACAGAGCTTACGATTGAGGGACTTGTCCCCAACCACCCAGGGCTTAAGAGTCGGTGGGGATTTGAACTCCCATGTTTCCAAGTTAAGTGAAGGGGCTGCCAAGAACTGGTCTCCTTCTGTCCACTCAACCCTGGGACTTGCTAGGGGAGCTTCAATCCCACCAAGACGATGGCACCCAACCAAGCTCCTGCCAGTGTGGGCATCTCTCTCAACATCTATGTGCCACCTCAGGCTTTCCCCACTCTTCTTGTTGTAGGAACAGTAAGTCAGTAGTCCCATGACTTCTTTTTGTTTGGTTGGTTAGTTTTTTAGGTTTTTGCTAGGCAATGGGGTTAAGTGGCTGGCCCAAGGCCACACAGCTAGGTAATTGTCCCATGACTTCTAAGAAGGGTGTGACCATCTCTAACCATTCCAAATCCTTGGGATTCCAAATTGGGACAGACCAAACCTGGTCTCTTTCTCTTCCTTGTTGTCCACTTCAGCCCCATCTTTCTGACTCTGACTTCCCTTTAGGCCCAATAGATTTGTCCTGGTCATTCTTGCTGCTTAGAATACACACTTCTCTGTCCTTAGAATCTTTTTTTTTTAACCATTTACAGAACAATATCTTTCCTGATCCCTCCATTCATTCGGACTGCTCACATAGTCTGTATTTTATGGGCAAATGTTGTTTATCCCATAAAATGTAAGCTTCATGGGGATGAAGAACTGTTTCATTTTGTCTTTATAGCCCTAGATGCTTAATTAATAATGCTTATTGGTGAATACTTCACCTGCTTTCCCACCTACCCACCTGTCTGTCCCAATGTGGGGTTCATTACCTTGAGCAGGGAGGTTCTTGGCACACACAGTAGGTTGACAGCCATAGAAAGCTTTCGGAAGAACTCAGTTGCAATGTCCCCCAGCCCTGCACCCTGAAGCCAGTCCAGAACAAGGTCCAGATTGGTCCGAATTTGCACTGCCCTAGACCACTGGTAGAAGGGACGGCCCTGCCCTGGAGAAGGGGTGAAGGAGACAAGAACCAGTGATTGCAAGAGAGGGATAACCCTTTACCTCAGAGATCCCTTGGATTTTACCTCTCTGCCCCCCCCCCCCCCCCCGCACGCCATGCTTACCCCTCTCCATTAAGGAGTTGAGCAAAGATGCATTGGAGAAAAAAAACAGGTAGCCGAAAGTCTGGGACACCAGGTCTGGATGCAGCTCACACTGTCGGGTCAGTTCCAAAGCTGTCTGGAACACCTCTAGGGTGGGCCTCAACCCCGGGGGCATGGCAGCCAACTCTGCCCCAGGACCTGGAAGCTCTGCCCCAGCAGTGAAAGGGTTACTGTCCAAAAGCGCTGGCAGTGTGGAGTACAGCGTCTGAACACAAGGGGGCAGAGAAAGACAGTAAAAAGCTAGACGGAGACTCCCAGCCAGCCCCTAGCCTAGAGACTAATACTTGGGGCAGGAAAAAAGTTGCCCAAGCCTCCCCACCCCCACCCCAAGGATCCGAATAAGATGAAAGGTCAAAGGACCGCAACATGGCCTAAACTGAGGGGGAAACTGAGGCCCAGAGAGGAACAGGGTCATGTTTCCTGAATTCCTCTAAAGGGGAAAGACAATTGAGGGGAGAAGGAGTGAGGAAGTTGGTTTGAGTCAGGACGGCCAGGGAGACAGACCCACAGAGGAAATGGGATGGCCAACTCTTCTGGAACAGGAAACTGATTCAGAATGGGAATGACCATCCCAGCTGGGGCGGGAGCCAGAAATCATCCATTCCTAGTATCCAGAGGGGAAACGGAGGCCTAGAGAGGGGTAATACATGGCCCCAAGGCCCGCAGCACCCCAACCAGGGCTTACTGGTCCCCACTTCTGCTGGTGGCAGAAAGAAAGGTCAACGCCTACTGAAGGAAGCAAGGGCAGAACAGTAGCAAGCGAAGTCCAGGGACAGGAAATGACCTAAGAGAAGCAGCAGTAAAAGCACAGCACAGGGACATGCAATCGCAGGAAAGGAGGCCCTGGAGGGCCAGCCTCCAAAAGACTGACAGGATGAGCCAAAAAACCAGGGAGAATTGAGACCCACTTGGTCCGAGCACCTTCAAGTGAACAGGAAGGGAGGGCAGGGCTCTGGACCCTGAAACTGTGAGGAGGTTAGTCACAGGGCAGGAAGTGAGAGCTGAACCCACCTTGGTGAGGTAGTAGACTGACTGTTGGAAGGTACACATGATGACCTCATCAAGCACGGCCATAGCCTCATCACACAGCTCAAGGTCACTGCAGAGTTGGGGGTCTGATGACAGGCCTGGGATAGAAGAGAAAGCTGAGGATAAATGGTGGCTAGGGTCCATTGCCCTCTCATGATGGTGTGAAGGCTATGACGGAGGATGGAAAAATGTAGGAGATGTGGGTCGTCTGCTGACTGCCTAGGTCCCTGGGGTGGGGGGTGGGGTGGGGCTGGCCAAGAAGCACTTGTCCCTGGAAGATGGAAAACAGAAGCTAGCTCATACCTAGGGGAAGGGGATCCTCGTCCCTAAACTGTAGATTACACTGACCAGAAAGATGCCTGGGGCCATCCTATAATGACCCTAAGGGGAGAGCCTGGATGGTGGGGGGGGGAGAAAGTTATCCCTGAGAGGTTGGGGATGCCTGGGTCCCTGGAGGGCCAGCACACCCAGTTTCATCTCACCCTCCTGATCAGCCTCTTTCTCCATGTCCAAAACCTTCTCCTGCACATAGCTGAGCAGCTCGGTGGTGTTTGCCATCCATGACATCAATGGTCGAAGTTCAGCTGCCACTGCCTCAATGCTGAGTGGTGCCTCTAGGGTCCCCTCTGGCTGGCTGTGGGGAACCACCCAGGGAACTCTGAGGGGATCCAAGAACAGCCTCCACAGGCTGGATGACACGCCCAGAAACCCTCCATCCCTGACCCTCACAACCCTAAAAGGAATCTTACTTCTCTGGCTGTCGGTCCCCAATTTCCTTGATCTTCTCCTGATAAGAGCAAAAAGACAAAGCAAGAAATTGTCAGGTTGGGGCAGCAAGAGGTTGTGGGTCAAGTGACTGAGAACTGGAGTGGTAGATAAGGTGAGGTTTGCTTACTTTTACAAAGGGAAGGGCATCAAAGTAGCAAGGGAGGAGATTCCCCATGCCTTTGAATTCAGGTCTCACCCATACCCCATTATATCCTTCATTCTGCCTTCAATGGGGAGTACCCATCTGTGTCTCACTTTTTGACTCAGTAAAATAAAGGGTGATAATAGGTGGCCTTTAAGGGCCCTTTTTTCTGACAAAAAAATACAACCTATACAATTAAGACTTTAAATCAAATATGCTAAAACCTTGAGATGACATCCTGTATCTAAGATTCTATAATTCCAAAGTTCCACCTATCCAAACTTCTAAAATCCTATGATATTCAGATGGTCTAAGTTCTTTTTTTTTTTTTAGGTTTTTGCAAGGCAATGGGCTTAAGTGGCTTGCCCAAGGCCACACAGCTAGGTCATTATTGTCTGAGGTCGGATTTGAACTCAGGTACTCCTGACTCCAGGGCCGGTGCTTTATGCATTGTGCCACCTAGCTGCCCCGGTCTAAGATCTTATAATGCCAAGGTCTTATTAGTCTAAGATGCATAAAGAACTCAAAATTATGAGTCAATATAATTCCAAAATTCAAGGTCTCATCAGACCAATGTGAGAATTAATTTTGTTTGACTATATGTTTGTAACAGGTTTTGTTTTTCTTGCTTTCCCAAATGGAGAGAAAGGAAGGAGGATGGGAACTGGAACTGGGACTGGAACTGAAAATAAAATAACCTATAAGTCCAAGATTCTATCAGATTCTGAGGTCAAGATTATGAGCACCAAAAATTCCACATGTCTGAGATTTTAAAAGTCTAAGATTCAATGCAATTCTGTGATTTCAAGGCATCTAGGTGGTACAATTATGAAGCTCAAATGAGATCATGTTTAAAACACTTTACAAACTTTGAAGTATAGATAAATGGTAACTATTATTATGATGAACTCAAAAGTCTATGACTGAGCCATAAGAATGTTCGAGTTTGGGATGGCTAGGTGGCACAGTGGAGAGAGCAATGTTTCTGGAGTCCAGAGTCCCTGAGTTCAAATCCGACCTCAGACAATAATGACCTAGCTGTGTGGCCTTGGGCAAGCTACTTAACACCATTTGCCTTGCAAAAACCTTAAACAAAAGAATCTTCAAGTTCAAGATTCTATGTGAATGGGGCGGCTAGGTGGTGCAGTGAATAGAGCACTGGCCCTGGAGTCAGGAGTACCTGGGTTCAAATCCAGACTCAGAGACTTAATAATTACCTAGCCATGTGGCCTTGGGCAAGCCACTTAACCCATTGCCTTGAAAAATCTAAAAAAAAAGATTCTATGTGAATAAGTTTGTGCTCAAAGTTATGTCTAACATTCCAACAGTTAAAAGATCATCTTAGTCCAAGTTCCTACATGTCCCTGGATTCTATAACTCAGTCTGCCAGATTTTGTTACTCCAAGATCCAGAGATTTTGAACCCAAGATTCTGGGAATCCAAGATCTCAAGAATATAAGATTATGAACATCAAAAATCTAAGACCACCAACAATTTAAGATTCTGAGCCCAATGAATCCTATCCAAAATTCTGGGTTGAAAGTTCTAAAAGTGCAAGTTTCAAAAACGCTAAGGTTCTAAAAGTCCAAGATTATATGAGCTCAAATCCACAGTCTCTGTTCAAGATGCTGAGTCTTCAATTCTAGGGATTTAAGTTTCTAGAAGTTAAAGTTTTCGTTAAAAAGAGAAGTTCCAATTTCTAGGAGTCCAAGATTGCCAGGGTCATGTTATATGACTTCAAGGTTCTAAGAGTTCCCTTGAGGAACTGATCCTGAGTCCATGATTATAAGATGCCAAGACTATTTCTATCGAGCAACGATGGAAGTTGGAGAAAGAAAGATAACTACAGCTGTAAAGCAAACCTAACCATCAGAGTCAACTCCCCCAATCCCAGCGTAGAATGAGGTGTCTTGGGAGGTCATGGGGTCACTCTCACTGGAAGTTTTAAAGCTGCAGCTGGAGTTTTCTTTTATGAATATTGGATCACATCCGCTTCCAGATTCAGGGCACTGATTTCCAGTTAATGTTTGTTCTACGATTCTAAGATGGCAAGATGTGTTTTTTCCCTTGGGGTCATGTCTGAGCTGCTTCCCTAACCCTCCTGGTGCCCTCCCTAAGGAAGCACCCCAAGGATGCCACCTCACCCAGACAGCCTCCTTGACCAGTCGGGCTAGCCGACCCAAGAGCCGGGGCAGATGGCCAAGCTCCAGCTCTCGAGCAGAATGCTCCACGCACATGGCCAGCAGAGTAGCAGGGCCCAGGGCGGGCAGCTGCGTCCCTGTCCCTGCAGCCCGCACGATCTCGCCCAGGAGCGCCTCTTCTTCCTTAGGTCTAAAGCGCAGGATGGGCTCTCGACCATCTAGATAGGCCGCCAGGGCCTCCCCCTGCTCCTGCAGCCCTCGTCCACAGAGGCGGCAACAGAATGCCCAGCCCGGGCCTGGCGGGGCAGCCAGAGGCCGAGCTGGCAGCCAGGGTGGCCGAGCAGCCTCAGCCACTCGGGGGTCTTTGTACAGGAAAAGGAAGTGTTCGCCCAGACCCAGAAGGTCGCCGGGCCTCAACTCGGCTTCCCGAAGTAGCTGCCCCCCATTGTGGGTGACAGCAGCACCCCGGGCCGGGCGCACGTGGGCCGGGCCCTCAGCTCCCGCCCTCACGGTGCAGTGACGGGCCAGGATATCAGGTGCAGTCAGGAAGGTGTCCACGTGGGGGGCCTGCCCTCCTCGGGTCCCTGAGCTCCCCCCACCCTGTCCAAACACGTGCTGCTCCCGAGTCATCACATACACCACGAACTCCTGGAGAATGAGAAGGGACCAGGGGGTTGGGACCTCATGCATATTGACCCGGTCTCCTCCCCATCCTCCTTTCAGGACCTAGGGCAGAGCCAGGCTCCGATGAATGACCTTTGGCTAACCAGTTCATAAGGCTGGTGGGCTCTTCCCAGACAGCTTCTCCTTCCCTAAATGGAATCTCTCATCCCCCCCCCCCCGCCCAAATAATGGAACAGCTACATCAGAGAAGACTCTCTCCCTTTGCCTTTAGTAAGCTGTGCTCCCCCGCCCCCGTTTCCAGTTCTAAATGGACTCTATCTCGCTTCTTTCTTCTAAGATTTTCACGTCCCCAACCCCTCCCTTTATAAAGAATCTTTCCGCCTTCTGGGAGCTGCAGTCCCGCCGTCGGGGCGGCCTCACCTGTGCCTCTCGGTAACCCTTTAGCATGAGGAAATATGGGCGGTTGGAGGGCGGCTGGATGAGACACTGCACCAGCTGGTCCCAGTCGGCGCTGGCGTCTAAGGAGTCGGACTGAGCCGGGGCTGAAGCGGGTGAGGGGGAGCCGGGCTCCCCTGGTCCCGGGGCCAAGCTGAGCGCCTGCTGCCGCCGCTCCTGTTGCCTCCGCCGACGGCCCTGGAGGCTGAGCTCGGACACGCTGCGCCTCAGGGAGAGGTTCTCCGACCTCTCTTTGGGGCCCGAGCCCGGGCCCGAAGTCGAGCTGGGGGCTGGGCCGGGCCCAGGGCCCGGACCCGGGCCCGATGCTGCCCGCGACCGACTCTTCGGGGGCCGCCACGAGGAGCCACCCAGGCCTGCAGGACATGGACCCCAAAAGAGATGCGCTCCGGGTCAGAGACAGACCCCCAGACCCCGAGGAGAAAGGGGCAGAGACAGAGAGACCTCACCCGACGGAGATGCTGAGCAGGGAGGAGGGACAGAGAGAGAGGAGACCTTGGGAGATTGGGGAGACAGAGACCCTCCCCAGGACGGGGTGGGGGAGGGACAAAGACGCAGAGAACCCCGAAACAAGAGGGAGAAATAAAGAGGAGCCAGATCCACAGACAGAGGTCTCATGGGAATCCGGGAGTGGGGGGAGATGGGGCAGAGATTCAGAGAAGCCAAGCACAAGAGAGAGGCGAAGAGAGGGAGGGGGACCTGGAGGGGGTCCGGGGCGGGAGGGGGAGGGCGAGAAATGGGGAGAGAAGAACCAGCCCCAGGGAGGGGGGTAAGGGGGTCCTGGACGGGGGAGGGGGAGTGGGGAGACGGCCCCGCCCCGCCTCACCGTCCTCCTGGGCCGCGGCCGGGCCCTCCTCCTCCAGCCGCCGCGCCTCCTCCCGGCCGCGCAGCTCGAAGCGCCGGCCCCAGCCGGGCCGCGGGCGCCACAGCTCCTGCACCAGCAGGGGGCGCTCCGAGTCGCCCAGGACGCGCACGTGCTCGGCCCGCCACTCGCCGGCCCCGGAGGCGGCGGGGGGCCGGCCCAGCGCGTCGCAGAGCGCGAAGGCCTCGGCGCCGCCCCCCGGGCCGCCCCCCGGGCCGGCCGCGGCCGCCAGCCCGTAGCGCTCCAGCGCCTCGGCCACCAGCTCGCGCGCCGTGGAGCGGGGCGTGGCCAGCACGCTCTTGTAGTTGGTGCCCGAGGCCAGGCCGCAGCCGAAGATCTTCAGCACGCCCGGGGCCGGGCTCGGGCCGCCCAAGCCCGGCAGGCCCCACGAGGCCGGCGGCGGCTCCGGGCCCACGGCCCCCGCCAGCCCCGGCAGCTTCTTCTCGCTGGCCCAGCGCTGGGCCCCGCCGCCGCCGCCGCCGCCGCCGCCGCCGCCCCCCGTCCCCGCCCCGGCCCCCGCCCCGGGTCCCCGGAACAGCTGGGAGATGCGCCGGGCTCGGCTCCCCGACGCCCCCCCGGCCGCCTTCACGGCCCCCACCCGCCGCAGCTCCGGGCCCGAGTGACCCGACGGGGCCGGGGCGGGGTCGCTGCTGCGGCTGCCCGTGTCCGAGGAGGATGACCTGCGGGAGGGGGGCGGGGAGAAGCGGGTCGGGGACCGGGGCAGAGTGAGCCGGAGGGCAGGGAGGGAAAGAGAGGGAGACGAGGGGCGGGAAGAGACCGTGGGAGAGAGCGCGATGGAGAGAGGAGAGAGACAGAGAGGGGAAGAGATGGACACAAAGGGAGAGGGAGACAGTCCGTCGAGGTGGGGGAGACAGAGAGAAAGAGAGCGATGGATAGAGGAGTGGAGAGAGACAGAATTGGACAGGAGGAGGAGAGACAGAGAGGGACAGAGGGAGAGAGAGAGACAAACCGACGGAAGGGGGGGAAGACAGTAAGAGAGAGGAGGATGGACAGAGGAGAGGCAGACCGTGGAGAAGCAGTGAGACAGACAGGGAGAGGGAGAGAGGGGGCAGAGAGGGAGACAGACAGACGGGGGAAAGAAAGAGAGAGAGATGGACAGAGAGGAGAGGGAGACAGACCGACGGAGGAGTGTAGATCAGAAAGAGAAACAGGAACCGAGTGGAGAGGGGGAAAGAGAGACAGAGACCGTCGAAGGGAGGGGAGAGGAGAGGAGAGGAGGCAAGACAGATGGAGGAAGGAAAAAAGAAGGGAAAGGAAGATGAAGAGGTGGGGTGAAGAGAGGGAAGAAGAGAAGGGGAGAGAGAAGAGGGAGAGAAACTCATGAGACGTGGGAAATGGGGCAAGGGAGAACTAAAGGGGAGTCAGATACATTGAAGATTGGGGGGGTTCTTCTGGGGACCCTGAGTTTGGGGGGAGCTTTGCGGTTCACTGATCTGTTAAGAGTTAGGGTAATGGACTCCTGGGACCCCGAGAGGAGGAGGTAGTGTCAATCTTGGGAGGGCTCGGATTCCCCCAGCCGTCTAGGTCTCACGAAAGACAACCGAGGTGCCTGAGGCAGGAAGGGGGGGGGGGGGAGTCGCAGATCTCCAACTACCTGGATCCCTGGAAGGTTAGTAGGGCAAAGGGGATGGGGACTCCTGGATCCCTGAACATGGGGCTCGCACTCACTTCACTGAGGCCGCGCTGGGCCAGCGGCGCCCCAGCTTGGCCAGCTGCTTCCGCGGGGAGTTGATCCAGAGGCCGGCGGGGAGATGGAGCTTCCCGAAGCGGGGGCTCCCGCTCTCCTTCCGCTCGCCGGACAGCATCTCCTAGGGGAATGTCAGACGTTCTGGATTCTCGAGTGAGAGGGGGTCACGGGAAGGGACGCCGCGTTCCCCAAGGGGCTGGAGACTCTGGCCACCGGGGACTCACCCTCCTCCCGAGGCCGCGGCCTGTGGCTCCCGAGGTGAGGCTTGGGTCCTGCTCCCGCCTGGATCCTGGCGCTCCTGGCTCTGGGTGGGAACAGGACAGGAAAAGGCAAGAGGAAGCCGGGCAGGAAGAGCGGGGAGGGGGCGTCCTGTCAGGGGCGGGGAGGGGGAGGGGAGCGAAGCCCAGCTTGGACGGGCACGACCCGGGCGTCCAGCGCCCCCCAGCGCTTGACCAAATCTGCTTCTTCCTTTTCCGCCCCTTTGGGGACCCAGCCATCCCAGGCGCAGCGGCACCTCCCTCCGGACCGAAAGTGACTTGGTCCCCAAGCCCCTCTGGAAGCCAGGCCCGCGCCCTCGGAGATCCGGAAGGCCCCTCCCGGATCTGAATTATCGGACTGAGTCAGAGATACAGAGAAAGAAGACATTTTTTTTTATTGACTGAAGGGTGGGGGGTACCCCGGAGCCGACGGGTCCATCCAGGAGCACTGGTGGCTGAGATTCTCTTGTCATTGCTTCCCGGCCCTGCCCAAGTCGGGGCCCGCTCGGCGGGCGCAAAAGAGGCTGAAAGGGAGGCCGGAGCAGGTGAGGCAGGCAGTCCCCTGGGGGAAGCCCCGACCCTTCGCGCGCCCCCCCCCCCCATCGCGGGCCGTTCCCAGTGCTCACGTCAGAGCCAGGCTCCCCAGCACCGCTACCGCCCCGCCAGCGACGAGCCCGATCAGGGTGATGTTAAGGATTCGGGCTGCGTTCTGGCCTGAATCGGCGATGACGTCGCCCTGGTCCGTGCACTGCCCGGCTTCGCTCATCGAGCCGTCCTCGACCCCCGAGTCGGGAGCCGTCGAGCCTTTTATGGTGGAAGCCAGAGGAATCCTGGACGTGGAGTCTTCTATCCCAACGGACTCCTGCTCAACTGTGGGGCGGGGCTTAGGACCAAAGAAAGTCCACTGACCGGTCGGCATGGCCAGTGTCAGGCTGGGGGCTCGACTCGGACCCACGACCGGATTCCGGCGTACACTGGTCTCAGTACTTGGACTGGGACCAGAATAGTGGCATTCGGAAGTCTTTCTCCCCTTCGGGAATGACTGCAGGGAGGGGTCGGTGAGGAGGAACTCGGCCCAGCCCCCCCCCCGCCTTAGGGCCTGGCCGATGCAGGCTCAGGACCCCCCACCCCAGCGCTGTCCGCCCCTATCGGCTGCGCTCCCCCCCCCCAGGAGGCGGGTGCAGGTGCAGTTGGGATAAAGCCGGGCTGACCCTTAACGCGGTAGGTGATGACGGTGGCCGGGCTCTCCACTCGGACCGTGCCCAAGACGCAGCGATAGACACCCGAGTCCTCCAAGGAGACCATGGGCTTGGTCAGGGCCGACTCTTCGCCGTGACTTATCAGGACTTCGGAGCCATTTGGCCAGACCTGGCCCCAGCCCCCGGGGACAGTCCCGCAGGGGTCAGGACAGCCCCCGCAGCCCGACTTGGAGTCCTCAGGGGCGACGGGTGGCCTAAGGGCCGAGGGCCAGGCCCAACTGGGGGACCCGAGCTGCCCCTGTGACCTCGGGTCCCAATTGGACGCTATGGGATCCTTGGGTCACTGAGGGAAGAAGAGGGTTCCCTGGGAATCGAAGGGGAAGGTCCCCTATGAGGGATCCCCGGTGAAGGGTTCCTAGGAGGGGCCACTCCCGGAGTCCATGGAGCCCTCAAGTACCCGATAGAATCTGTAGTCGGTGAGCCCCTCCGCTGCCTTATGCCAGCTCAGCTCGCAGTCCAAGATCATGTCCTCGTTCTCTGTCACGCTCACGTTTTGGACTGTAGATGGGGGGGGGGGGACTATCAGCCTTCCGCTTCACCCCAAGCCCCGGTCCCACACTCTGCTCCACGCTCACCCCCGCAGTCGTAACTCTTATGACAGGAGTGAACCTGCTTCTCACACTCCAAGCACCAGATGAGGGTCTGCAACATGAGGCCTGCGAGGGGCGGCGGAAAGGGGAGAAGGGGAGAGGGGTCAGGGACAGGGGCCTGGGAGGGATCCCTAATGCCTGAGACAAGGACGGGACCTGAAGAGCTGCGGGAACTGGAGCGGGGAGGGGAAGGCGTGGAGGAGGACCAGGCGCTCACCGCATTTATTGGGACAAAAACCTGTGGGGAAGAAGAGATCCGTCTTTACTCAAGGGGCGAGGGCTGTGTTCCTGGGTCCCCCAAAGAGCTGAGGACGCTAGAGAGAGTGGGGCTGGGACCCAGAACCTGAAGCCCCTTCCGAAGAAAGAGCTGGGCTCTCTGAGGGAGGGAGGGAGGGAGGAGAGCAAGTGACCCAAGGCTCCCCAAAGGGAGGGGGGAATGGTGAGGGATTTCTCGAATGAGTCGGGCTCCCCAAAGGTACGAGAGCAAAGAGGCCGAAGCTCTCCTGGGGTCTTGGCAATGGACTGAGGGAACCCCTCGAGTTGGGGAGGAAGGCAGGCTCCTGGAGGGCGTGGGAGCAAAGAGCCCGGAGCTCTCCTGGGGTCTTGGCAATGGGTCAGTGGGCAATAGAGCCCCCGAGTGGGGGAGGGGAGAGGCCGGGACGCTTCCTCACTTTGCCTCTGGAATTCCCCAACCAAGTGGGCGAAATTTTCCTTCTGCGTATGCAGCGTCCAGACGAGCTCCTTCAGGAGTAAATTGTCTGCGGGACAGGGGGCGCGGGGTCCGTGAGCCTCCCGACACCCCCTCCCCCGGCCGACGGCCCGCTCCCCGAGCCCCCGCGCACCTCGGAGGTCGCTGTCTCGGATCCGCTTCAGCTCCTTCAGAAAGGCCCAGGACGCCTTCCTCAGGGTGGGCTCATCTGCAGGGGGCGGGGCGGGGCCGTGGGTCCCGGCCCCGCCTGGCCCCGCCTGGCCCCGCCTGGCCCCGCCTGGCCCCGCCCGGCCCCGCCCGGCCCCGCCCGGCCCAGTGCGGCTGCGTGGCCGCGCTTCACCTAGCATGCCCCGGTAGTCCGGGCCGGGCAGGGGCGCGAACTGGCGCACCGTCTCCTCCAGGCGGCTGACGAAGAGCCGCAGGACCTCGGCGCTGACGTTCAGGTGGCTGGGCAGGTAGTCGCGCTCCAGGGCCCGCAGCCCCGCCACCACGACGGGGTCGCAGAGCAGGCAGCCCCCGGCTCGGCGCCGGCCCAGCCACAGCACCAAGACCAGGCAGCCCAGGGGCAGCGCGCCGCCCCGCAGCCGGCCCGTGGCGGCGGCCGCAGCCCCGCGGGAGCCCCTCGGCCGGGGGCGCCCTCCTGGGCCTGGACTGTGAAGTGCCGCTTAGAGATAGAAAACACCCCAAAGCACCCCAAAGTGAGAGGCCGGGTTTGCCTCCTCCTCCTCCTCCTCCTCCTCCTCTCCTGTCCCGGGGAAGCTGGGAGGGGCCTCGGGGAGCGGGGCGGGGTCAGCCTCGCCCGGGCCCGGGAAGCCACCGCCCACCTTGCTGGCGCGCGGCCCGGACTACATCACCCATAAGCCAGCGCGCCTCGCGGACGCGGTCCTTCGGGAAGGCGCGGCTCCCTAGCGCTGCTGGGAGCTGTAGTCCCACGGCTTCTGGGCAACCTGGCGGGGTGAGGACCCCGCTGCCCTCTCCTCTCGGAGCTCCTGTAGGGGGGCTCAAAATCCCTGATCGGATTCCGGGAGTGTGGGCCAGGTCCGGAGACTCCCGGGGACTCTGCCCCTCTCCCCACCCATTCTATTGGACGCTGACTGGTGGGCGCCCGAGGGGCTGGGCGAGGACGCCCTTCTGTGACTTCACAGGGCTGTGGAATGCCGGACTGTGGGCACCCCGGCCTTCAGCTCCACCTTTCCCACGCCCTAGGGCTGCCCCAAGGGGCGGGGCGGCCCCGGGACCACGACTCCCGGCGTCCCTTGGAGCAGTTGCTTCCTTGAGGAAGCGAGCTCCGAGCCCAGGGTGCTTCTGGGAAATGTAGTCTATTTCGTGGAGCGCTGCAGGGGGGCCCTGGGAGAGCGGGCAGGGCAGGGCTGGGTGGGGCACGGGCGGGGGTCCCGGGGCAGGCACTGGGGAGGGGGCGGTGGTACAGGGGCACGGAGTCTGAGGCCCAGCTTCCGCCTGTCCTGCCTCTGCGTTCTGGGGGGGCCGGGCCCTTCACTCCCGGGAGCCCCTGGAGTTCCCCACTTTGCAGAGTGAGGGTGGCGGGGAGGGGAGCCTCCCTCCCAAACTGCGGGAACTCCTTGCCCCCCACCCGGGGCCCTTCCTTCCCAAAGAACGAGCAGAACGTTCTAGAAACAAGGACATCTTTTTATTAACTTTGTTTTTTCCTTAAATAAAATGTCTGCTATTGAAATCCCTGAGAAACATCCGGGAGGCTGCCTCTCCGCTCTTCCTGCCGGCTCCCTGGGCCTTGGGAGAGGGGCTGAGTCCCTTCCTCTGGGGGCCCAGGTCGGGAAACTGAGGCAGCGGGGGGCCCCCATCTTGGTGCCCTGGCCCTCTCTTCTGGCCTGTCAGTCCCTCCCTCAGCCCCCATCAAAGGGCCTGGGAGAGGTCAGCCTTAACGGTTCGGTTCCATTGTGGGGCTCTTCCCGGGGGTCCTCCAGCGCTCCTGTCCTGTGCTCTTCGGAATGAGGTGCATTAGCATCTATCAGCAGGGAGAAAGGGCTAGCCCGGGGGGGGGGGGGGTCTCTCACTGGCGGGAGGCGGAGCCATCCAGGAGGGTACCTGAGGACATGAAGGGGAGATCCTGGGACTCCCCTCTTGTCTGTAAACCTGAGAGCTCCACAGTCCTGAAAACCACTGAAGCCACAGCACATCAGTGCAAGAGTGGGGAGAGGTCTGCAGGGATACCCACCCATTCTGGCAGGAAGGCCGCTTGAGGCTTGAATAAATAAAGGAATTGGGAGTCCGGGAGGGTGTAGTTGGCCAGGTAGATGGTCTGCCCCCCGGCCAGGTAGGCTGCCCAGTAGCCAAAGGTGCCGATGGTCATGATGGTGTGGTTGCATTGAGTCAGCAAGGCAAAATCTGACCCAGGCGCCGTCTCATCTCCATCCCCCGCAAACACCACGTCGCCCCTCGAGGCGTCGATGTTCTCTTGGCACCACTTCATCCCGTTGCTGGTCACCACGAAAATGGCATTGGGGTATCTGGCCCGGAACCAGGCCAGGGCCTGCTCCAGATAGGTCCGGTCTGCCACCACGCCTCGCCAGTGCTTGGGCATCACCTCCACGTAGTCGCCCCTGCGGACGTGGACCCCCACAAAGGTGAGTTTTCTTCCCTTGCCCCGGCTTCGGCGGACCCAGTGCAGGAAAGCCTGAGCATCCTCTCGGACATGACGGTGCAAGGAAAATTCTCGGAGGATCTCGGCCCGGAGGTGGTGGTAGAAAGTCCAGGAGCAGGGGTAGCCAGTAAACTGCAGCGTGTCCCGGCCACCCAGGTGAGCATACTCCTCCGCCATCCAGTCTCGAAGAGGGTAGTGGTGCCAGGGTACTCGGGCAGCCACCTCAGCATCTAGCACTGGGAGGGTGAGCTTGAAGATGGGGGCCAAGGTGGCATGCATGTCTGGCAGGATGAAGGCTTGCTTCCCATTGAGCTTGGCCAGAGCATAGAGGGTGGCGTACTGGCCCATCTGGTTTCCAAAGCGCCCCTCCGGCTGGATAGTCCAGATACCAGGCTCAGAGCTGGTTGTCAGGTTGTGGAGGGTCAGAGAACCATTGGGGCCTTGGGAAGTCCCCGGCAGGCAGAAGAGTGCCACTTGGGTTATGCCTGGGCATTGCTTGCCACACAGAACAGAGAAAACCAGGTTGGGAGAAAAAGTGCCTTTCCAGAGGTGGAAAAAGAAGGAGGTAATGGAGAGGAGTGAGGCCCCCAGGAAGGCCCAGCACAGTTGTCGGTGAGAAGGGACCCACATAGCTGTGGAAAGAAGCCAGAACCAGAGTCTGAGGTATTAAGGAGGAGCCAGGGGGTACCCAGGGAGAAGGGTCAGGGCTGAGCCTTAACTCCCGGCGTGACTCACCTGGCTGCTAGGCTGGGTCCCCGTCTTCCTGTAGAGCAGTTCTCTCTCCCCCAAGCCTCACTAGGTCTGGCCAATAGAGAGCTCTGGGTGGGGAGATGGAGTTACACCCGCCCCAAGGCTGTTCCTTCCCTCCGGACCAGCCTCATCCTTTTGTTGCCAGGCAATGAGAGAAACTTGCAGCTATCTCACCATCTCAGCAAGCCTTTGCCATCCCTCTGGGGTGGCACCGGATCTTGAGATCAGTTGGGGCATCTGCGTGGGTGGGCATTGACTCCTCTTGTCCCTCACCCCTCCAGAGCCAGACAAAGGCCTCTCC
Organism: Macrotis lagotis; assembly: GCF_037893015.1. Lineage (NCBI taxonomy): Eukaryota > Metazoa > Chordata > Mammalia > Peramelemorphia > Peramelidae > Macrotis > Macrotis lagotis. The sequence goes on along the minus strand of NC_133658.1, from coordinate 916,055,403 downwards.
AGGGAGTAGGCAGAAGGGGGCAGGGCCAAGATGTCTGGGATCTCAGAGCCCACCCTCCAGCCAGGGTGGGGTGAGGTGGGAAAGGGAGAGTTCTCCTGAGGGGCGGGGGGGAAGCAGAACTGGTTCCTCCAGTTCTACCAGGGAAGGGAGTTGAGTTTGGAGGGATGTCACTTCTCTCTTCCAAACTTCCTTATTTTAGAAGAGGGGTGACACCAGTCCTGGAAGGGCCCCGACTTCAGAGATATCCTGGCTTTCCCTTTCTCTTTCCCTCATTCCATAAATGTTTATTAGTTGAGAAACACTTATGAGTCATCAACTATTTTCAAACTGCTGAGCAAAGTCCACAAATTTAGAAGCCCCTTATCAGTTCCCTACAGCCTCAGCTCCTCCCCTCCCATTACTACTTCTTTAAATGTTTGTTCAAAGTCTGGGTTTAAATTCAGTCACCTTCCTTCTCTCCTCCCCTCCCCCCACTCCCACCCCACTCCAATGTCCCCCTACATCCAGAAAAAGTGGCAAAAATGACCAAATGGTTAAAAAGCATGGGATGAGCTCATTTAATACTGACTTTCCTAGGGTGACTGACCCCTGACTCCCACTCAATACTTTGTGTACTGAGGTACCCCATCATGAACCACCCATGCATTGTGGGGACTGTGAACTGTCCCAGTCATTCTGGAAAAGTGCCCAGACCCTTTGGCACAGACCCCAAACAAAGAAAGGCCCCTCTATATACCAAAATGTTAAATGTGGCCCTTTTTTTTGATGGCAAAGAAATGGAAATAAAGTGGATGCCCATTGATTGGAGAAAGGCTGTAACAACTGGTCTGTGAATGTAGGAATGGCGATGAATAGGAAGAAGCATGGAAAGCCTTACACAAACCTGGGTCAAGAGGTGCCACCATCTGCAGGAAAACTTTCCCATCCCCTCCTGATTCTGGTGTCTCTCCTTGTTAACTATTTCCTATTTGGACACCCAGGTGGCACAGTGGATAGTGCCCTGGCCTCGGGATAAGGGGGACAGGAGTTTGAATCCAGTCTCAGATATTTGATACTAGCTCTATGACCTTGGGCAAGTCTTTTACCTTTGATTGCCTCCCCTCCAGGGCAATCTCTAATCATCTTGATTCATATCTGGTCACTGGACTAGTGGATGGCTCCAGTGGAGAAAGTGGGACTGGTGACTCAGCGTCGCCCCCCACCCCCACCCAACTCAAATCCAATTCCCGTGCTTATCACACTCTCACCTCCGTGATGTCCTGCTCTTCAAGGATGTAGGACAAACCATAGCATTTCCTATTTATCCTGTCTATAAGTTGCTTTGCATGTATTTGTTTGCGTGTCTCTCCTAGTCGATTGTAACCTCCCATCTTTTGTGTTCCTGAATTATCAAGGCCTAGGGGAGTAACTGGTCCATAGTTGGTCCTTAATAGGTGCTTATTAATGATTAATATGGTCAGTGGAAAGAACAACTGACCTAAAATAATTGAAACCCAATGTTGATAAATCCCGTGCAAAAAGGGTGCTATAAAGATTTTTGTACAAAAGTGTCCTTTGCCCTTTTTGTTTTTTGTTTCTCTGGGATTCAGACCAAGCGGTGATATTGCTAGATCAAAGGATTTTGTAGTCCTTTGGGACATCTCCACATTACCCTCCATAATGGGTGGTTCAGTTCACGATTGCATCAGCAATGCATTAGAGGGGCATCTAGGTGGCGCAGTGGATAGAGCACTGGCCCTGGAGTCAGGAGGACCTGAGTTCAAATACATCCTCAGACACTTAATAATGACCTAGCTGTGTGGCCTTGGGCAAGCCACTTAATGCCATTACCTTACCAAGAAAAAAACAAACAATGCATTAGATTCCTCACTATTCTAAAGAAATCATGAGGGATGGGATTTCAGAATAGCCTGGAAAAATTTAGATGAACTGATGCTGAGGGAGATGAGCAGAACTGAACCATTCTACACACTAACAGCATGGGGTGATGATCAGCCGTGATGGACTTGTTCCTTTCTGTGGTAAAATAACCAAAGACAATTTTAAGGGACTTGTGATGGAAAATGCCATCCACATCCAGGGAAGGAACTGTGGAGTCTAAATGAAGATGAAAGTTTATCCAATTTTTAAAAGTTGTCTTATGTATTGTCATTTTTTTCTCTGTAACGTTTTTTCTTCCCTTTTGGATTTGATTCTTCTTTCGCAACATGATCAATACAGATCTATGTTTAGCATTTAAGTATAGGACCTATATCAGATTGCTTGGGAGGGGAGGGGAGGGAGAAGAATGTGAAACTCAAAACCTTGGAGGAAGATTGGTAAAAACTACTGTTGCATGGAGTTGGGGAAAAAATATTAAAAATATAAGGGGCAGCTAGGTGGCATAGTGGATAAAGCACCGGCCCTGGAGTCAGGAGTATCTGGGTTCAAATCTGGTCTCAGACACTTAATAATTACCTAGCTGTGTGGCCTTGGGCAAGCCACTTAACCCCATTTGCCTTGCAAAAACCTAAAAATATATATTAAAAATGGAAAAAAAATTAAAAATTGCTTTTGTAGATGGTTGCTGAAGAATATAATGATTAAAATATTAAATTAACAGCCATAGGTCATCTGTCAAGAAGTAAATGTGTACTTGTTGGAAGTCTGTGCTCAGCTAGTTTTCTGAAGGGGGTATAGGACCACAAAGCATTGAGAGGCTACTCCTCTGGGAGTTTGTGGTTTTTGGTTCCTACCTTCAAGATTCCAGGCCCTCCTGGGACCCAGGTTCAGGTCTTCTGGACTTAGATTTGTTCAGGTCCTATTTGTCATCAACTCTAAATTCAATCCCTCAGATCCTGGCATCTGGCATCTCGTCCTTCACTGCCTCAGGAATCCTTTCCTTCAGATAGCATTAGGGACCCACTCATCTAAGACCTGAAACCTGACTGGGATTTACACCTTGGGGAGCCAGATTCCAGACCATTGCACGGGGACTTAGGGATCCATGTCCCATTGGTCATCTCCTAACAATCCAAGTAACTAGATCCTTCCCCTTTCCCCTCTCATTTAAAAAAAAACACCTTATTTAAGGCAATGGGGTTGAGTAACTTGCCCAAGGTCACACAGCTAGATAATTATTAAGTGACTGAGGCTAGATTTGAACTCAAATCCTCCAGACTCCAGGGCTGGTACTCTATCCACTACACCACCTAGCTATCCATCCCCTCCCATTTCTAAAGGTCCCAGGGTCATTCTGGCGTCTGAGTTTGTAGCCTGCTCTCTCCATCAAACCCTCAAAGGGATGTCTGGGTTGAAGGAGACCTGACTTTATTATCCTTTCCAGGCCATCCCAAGCTTAGGAAGTTCCAGATGACCTCATCTGTCTCCTCTTGTTCCCAACGCCTACCCTGGCCCCTGCCCCAAACTCCAGAGTCAAGGGTCAAACTGAAGATTTTGCTCTCAGGAAAAATCCCTACTGAAAGAAATGTGGTTTTTCCATTCTTTTTGCGGTGCCAAAGAATTGGAAATTGGGAGGGATTTCCATCATTTGGAAAATGGCTGAACAAGCTGTGGTATATGAATGTGATGGAGTACTATTGTTCTATAAGAAACGTAAATGGTCAGACTCTAGAGAAACAAGGAATGAGGGGCAGCTAGGTGGCATAGTGGAGTCAGGAGTACCTGGGTTCAAATCTGGTCTCAGACACTTAATAATTACCTAGCTGTGTGGCCTTGGGCAAGTCACTTAACCCCATTTGCCTTGCAAAAACCTAAAAAAAAAAGAAAAGAAACAAGGAATGAGTTACAGTATCTGATGCTGAGTGAAGGCAGTAGAACCAAGAGAACCATGTACACGTTAACAACATTGATCAACCTAGATAGAAGCAGCTCTTCTCAATTCAGAGACCTAGGACAACCCTGGAGGACCTGTCATGGTCAACACCATCCACATCCAGAAGAAAAAACAACCACAGAACTGGAATGTAAATACTATGTTCACTTTCATTTTTTGCAAAGCAATGGGGTCAAGTGACTTGCCAAAGGTCACACAGCTAGGTAATTAAGTGTCTCAGGTCCTCCTGACTCGAGGGCTAGTGCTCTACCCATTGCACCACCTAGCTGCCCCTATGTTCACTTTAAAATATATATTTGTTTTTGCAACTATGTGCAATGGTAATTTTTACCAACCATTTTTTTTGCAAGTTTTTAAGTTTTATGTTTTTCTCCTTCCATTCCTTCTCACACTGAAAGCAATCTAATATAGTCTCTATGTGTATATATCCGTGCTAAACAATAGATCCATGTGGATCATATTGTGAGAGGTGAATCAAATCCAACAGAAGAAAAAAATTAGAGAGGGAAAAAAATGCCATAATACATAAGACAACTTTTAAAAATTGAAGATAATAAGCGTTGGTCTTCAGTTAAACTCCACAGTTCCTTCTCTGGATAATGGATAGTATTTTCCATCAAGACTTTTAAAATTGTCTTTGATTATTGTACTGCAGAAATGAACAAGTCCATCATGGTTGACCATCACTTTCTGTTGTTATGTGTAGAATGTTTTTCTAGTTCTGCCCATTTCCCTCAGCATCAGTTCATATAAGTCTTTTTTTAAAATCTTTTTTGTTTGTTTTGGCAAGGCAATGGGGTTAAATGAATTGCCCAAGGTCACACCATTAGGTAATTTTTAGGTGTCTGAAGGTTGCATTTGAACTCAAGTTCTCCTGACTCCAGGGGAGTTCCAGATTACCTCATCTGTCTCCTCTTGTTCCCAACCCCTACCCCAAACTCCAGAGTCAAGGGTCAAGCTGGAGATTTTGCTCTCAGGAAAAATCCCTACTAAAAGAAATGTGGCCAATGCTCTATCCACAGCGCCACCTAGCGTCCCATATAAGTCGTTCCAGGTCTTTCTGAAGTCCCCTCCCTCATGATTTCTTAGAAAACAATACTGTTCCATCACATTCATATACTATAACTTGTTCAGCCAAGGGATGGACATCCCCTTGATTTCCAATTCTTTGCCACTACAAACAAGGCTGCTATGAATATTTGTACATGTGGGATTTTTACCCTTTTTCATGATTTCTTCAGAATACTAACCCAGTAGTAGTTTTGCTGGATCAAAGTGTCTGCACAGTTTTATTGCCCTTTGGGCATAATCCCAAACTGCTCTCCAGAAACGATAGATGACTTCACAGCTCCACTAACAATATATCAGTGTCCCAGATTTCCCACATTCCTTCCAACATTGATCATTGTCCTTTCTGGACATATTGGCCAGTCTGAGAGGTGTGAGGTGGTACCTCAGAGATGCTTTAATTTGCATTTCCCTAATCAGTAATGATTTAGAGCCATTTTTCATATGACTATAGATAGCTTGGATTTCTTTGCTTGAGAATTGACTTTCCATATCTTTTGATGATTTATCAATTGAAGAATGGCTTGTTTTTTATATAAATTTGATTCAGTTCTCTATATATTTTGGAAATGAGTCCTTTTGTCTGAAACACCAGTTATGAAAGTTGTTTCCCAATATTATTCCTTTTTATCTTGGTTGCAGTGATTTTGCTAGTGCAAAATATTTTGAATTTAATGTAATCAAAATGATCTAGCTTGTTTTTTATAATGTTCTCCATCTCTTCTTTGGTCATAAACTGCTCCCCTTTCCATAGATCGGACAGGCAGACATTATTCTTGTTCGACTTGGCTTATAATATTTTCTTTTATGTCTAAATCCTGTACCCATTTCAATGTTATCTCAGTATAGGGTACTATGGTCCCTTTGTAAAAACTTCTGTTTTTTCTTGTTTTTTTTTCCTTTCCCCTTAGTCCTAAATACTCACACAAAATGACTAATATGTGAATATATTAAACACACATCTACAACTTTTACCAGACTGCTGCCAAGGAGAGGGAAGAGGGAAAGGAGAGTGGTAGAAAAATGTCAAACTTAGAAATTTGCAATGGATGAATGTTGGACTACTACCATAGCATGTAATTGGAAAAATAAAATATCAATAAATTTTTTAAAAAAAGAAAGGAATATGGCTATTGCATTAGGAGGCCAGGAAGGCTTCCTGTGACTCATCTGGTGCCACCTTGGTCTGGCCATGGCACACAGGGACCTTGAAGCTCTGCATCTTGGATCAGGGGTGCATCCCCAGTACCCTGCCCTTCCCCCCCAAAGTAGTCTCCACTAGGGTACCTCCTCCCTCCTGCTCCTGGTCAATAGTCTCCCTAGAGGAAACCAAGGAATCTAGGCTCAGCTCTCTGGACCCCCAGGCCCAGATATCTGATTCTCACCTTCCCAGGAACCCAGGCATCCAGACCTCTACCTTCCCAAGGATCAGGTATGTGGACCCCTACATTTTCATGGACACAAATGAAGATGCCCATAACTGGCCCCTCCTTCTTAGAGATCAATGCATCCAGACTCCCCTCTTCTTGGCTCCCCAATATCCACGTCTCCATCTTTTCAAGGACCTTTGGATATCAAACTCAGATTCAGACATCTTGCCCTTGCTTTCTTAGGCCCCCTCAAACTTCTCATGGTGTCTGGACCCCATCTCTTCAGATTCCTTATGTCTCTAGTTTGTTTAGAAGACCAGGCCCCACCTTCTCTGGGACTCTGACTTTCTGAGGTCCTCCAGGATCTCAGACATCTGAGGCCTCATTTCTAAGACTTTCCGTCTCCAAGGTACTCTGGTGTCTGTACCCCCCAATCCTCTCTGGTCACTAAGCACCTGAATCGCTTCTGCTACCCCCGCCCCAGCTCCGGTTGCATCATCCTTATGAGGTGGAGCTCTCGCCACGGTGGAAGAGCTAATGCCAGCCAAGTGGGTCATGTTTCATGAAGATAACAGGTGATCAGAGGTGGGTGGAGGGGCCTAGAGACAGGTATAAGCCCCTGGGGAAGCGTCCAGAGCAGCCACAGGAAATTCAGAGAGAGGAAGAGGAAGAACCAGGTCCAATCTTGACTCTGGAGACCTGAGGGAATTAGTCCTTGTCGCCCCTGCTTCCCAGCCTCCCACCTAATCTATCCCTCCTGAGGCCCACGAAACACACTGGCAGGCAAGTACCCCAAGTCCTGGGGGCCCGAGACTACCTGCCGTGAAGCTTTCCTTTCTCCAGCCTCTTGCCACTTGACCATGGGTCCCAGAAAGAGAGCCCCTGGCTTCCTTGTTCCTCTCTTGTCCTTGTTCCTGGCCTATAGGTGCTGGGGCTACCCCATCCCCGATTCCAGCCCCATGCTCCTGTTGGGGGGCCAGGTCCGCCTCAGACACCTGTACACAGATGATGCCCAGGACACCGAGGCGCACGTGGAGATGGGGCCTGATGGAGCCGTTCGGGCGGCAGCCAAGAGGAGTCCCAACAGTGAGTGTGCATGGGGCCCCAAGAGCGGCCCCGGGAGTGGCCATTTGCTGGGCTTGTCTGCCTGGGAGCCAGGAGATGATTCTGCCTCTTCTCCCCAGGTCTTCTGGAGCTGAAGGCAGTGAAGCCAGGGGTCATTCGGATCTTTGCAGTCCAGAGCTCGCGGTTTCTGTGTATGAGGCCCACTGGGGAGCTGTATGGCGCGGTGAGGACCTCCCCAGGGGGCAGAGCCTACCCTCCATCATCTCTGCACATTGGGGTGTAAAGACAAAAATGAGACCCCACTTATTTAAGGAGTTGACTTTCTAGGGTATTCCCAGAAGAAACTATGATCCCTGGGGTGATGGGGAGCCCTGAGCTGGGTTTTGATGGACATGAAGGATTCCAAGAGGCAGAGATGGGTGAAGGCATTCCAGAGAGTTGGAGCCAGAGGATGGGGTGGAGGCAGAGAATATAATGGGCAACTGTTGGAGATCCTAGGGTCAGAGTGAACTAGAGAAGAGGACTGGACAGGGACTTCCAAGGTCATAGCTGGCTTTGCTTGACTGGAGGGGGGCACTAGGGCTCACTGCCCCAGTCTAGGTCCCATGGGGGTCATTGCCCCCGCCTAGACCCCCACAGAGGCCACTGCTATAGTCCAGATGGCCCCAACAGGGATCACCACTTGGTTCAGGCCCCAGAGGGGTCTCTGCTGGTCCCAAGGATGGGAGCTTGAGGGCTCGCTCTCCCTGCCCTACCCCTCATTGCAACCCAGTCCTGTTCCCCCCCCCCTGCACCCTGCCCCTGCTGGGCACTGCCTCTGGTTGACCCACCCCTGCCTCCTTGCCCCGACAGGTCCGCTATGACCCTTCTGCCTGCAACTTTCGGGAACACCTGCTGGGGGATGGCTATAACGTGTATGAATCTGAGGCTTATGGGCACACCCTCCGGCTGTCCCCCCGGCTCTCTCTGGGGCAGGCCGGCCCCTCCCGCTTCCTGCCACTGCCTGATGACCAGCTGCCCAGCCCCGAGTTGCTCTGGCCACAGGGCCCCGAACCCCCAGATGTGGGCTCAGCTGACCCACTGAGCATGGTGGGAGGCGTGCAGGGCCAGAGCCCCAGCTACTCCTCCTGAGCCACCCCCTACTCCCCCAGGCAGGCCCTGGCTACTATTTATTCTGAGGGCTGGGCTCCTCAAGTCTTATTTATCCTTCTTGTCCAGCTCATCAATAAAGTGGCGACAGAATATCAAGTGGTGCAGAGGTGTGTTTGGGGTGGGGAGCAGGGGGAGGCCAGAGTCTGAAGGGCCCTGAGGGAGAGGCAACTCCTGAGACTCCTTTGTGAGGTCCAGAAGAAGGGGTGCCGGCGTCCAGTCAAGACATCCTCTTATACTTTGGCTTTTTATTTGGAAAATTCAGGGAAGATATTAACCATAGCTGCAGAGGGGCCTTGTCTGACATCATCCAGGACCCTGGTTGTTGCCCTCTGAAGCTAGTGAGGAACGGAGTGTGGTGTCCCCTGAAGACTGGGGGCATGGGGCCGGACACCTGGATCCTGGCCCATATGGCTTTGGGAGTGTATCTTAGCGTGGGGGGCCATAGGGACCCAGGCGTCCGGCCCACCTGGAGTTCTATATTGCACATGGTATCTTTGGTTGAGGAAGAAGGGGGAAGGGGGAAGTATGAAGTGCAAGAGATCTGGAGGGACGGTCCGCTGGAGGAGAGACCAGGTCTCATGGGACCTCCAGGTCACACTGGGAGCATCCATTTGTGGGAGTCGCTTCCATACTGGGGGAGAGAGGAGAGGCTTCTGTGAATGGGAGCTGAGAGGGAGGGGCTGCCCCAGGCTGGAAGGGAAGCCCCCCACTGGGGCCCCAGCACCCACCTGGATGTCAGACAATGCCTTCTGGAACCTGAGGATGAGCTCAGACCCGTTCTCCATGGTGGGAATGTGAAGGAGCTGGATGAAGAAGGGGGAAGAGTGGCTACCAAGAGCCCCAGAGTCTCCGCCTCCTCCTTGCCGAGGCCCCCCCACCCCTGGGGGAAGGAGGGGCCCCGGGACAGGGCTTACCTCCCCCTGGTACAGGATGCGGTGCACAGGGCACACTTGGCAAGCCGTGCCCGAGCCGAAGATCTCCCGCACTCGTCCCTCGCGAAGGGCCAGCAATAATTCCTGCATACTCACCTTCCTCTCAGACACGCGGAACTCCCCCTGTGGGGAAGGGGATGTGGGGTGCCCCCCGTCAGCCCAGACCAGGGAGTCTGGGAGACAGACGGGCCCCTAGAGGGAGACGTACTCAAAGTCGGAGACTCAGAACAGCCAGAGACATAGAATCCTGTGCTGGAGGCTCCCCCAGACCACTGTTCCCCCCGCCCCACGCCACCCAGCTGGAGCCCCCATGCTCACCCACAACTGGGCCAGGTCCAGCAGGCTCTGCCGTATCACCCCAGGGAGAATGATCCCATCCAGTGGAGGGGTCACCAACTCCAGCACTGGGAGGGGAGAGGCAGGGAGTCGGACTCCCCTCAGTCATAAGCCCAGGGCCCCCCGCGCCCAAGTCAAGAGCCTCTAAGGTCAGCAGCCTCCCCCTGTCCACGATGGAAGCTTTCCCCTCCAGGTGGGGAGGGAGAGAAGGAGGGAGACAGTCGGAACTTCAATGTAACAACAAAAAATAAAATAAAATAACGATACGTGGAGCCTCTCCCAGACATCCAGCCTGGGGTTCTCCTGGTCACCGTCAGCCAGTCTGTCCCTCAAAGCAACGCCTGTTCTGTCCTGCTGCTGATGAGACCCCCACCTTTTCTAGAGCCTTCCCCGGGGCCTCCTTGCACATGGTCCTGGGATCCTTTCCTCTTAGGGGACCCCTGAGCTGAGCTTTTGTGCACATGGGGAAGGGGACCCCCACTCACCACCATCTTTGTGGGTCCAGAAGATGAAGACGTTCATGGTCCCAACCTCTGTGAGCTGGTGGTCTGGGCCATAAAGCCACAAAACCTGCTCACAGCCTTCACGGTTAGCGGCCTCCTGCATGAACACCGTGGGCCCGTAGTTCCTGCCACAGGTGGGAGGTGGCCTCAGTGGCCACATTCACTGGCCCATCATCCCTCTGCCCAGGGAGGGTGCTCCCTCGGGCCCCTCAACACCCTTCCTCTTGGATCCAACTCTGGGAAACGTCCCCCAGCTTCCATCACCCTTGGCCCAAGTGGGGACCCACACTCCCTCTCCTGGAGGGGGAGGGCACTTGGAAGTCCCCCCAGTCCTAAGACCACCCTGCTCTCAAGATCCATAGAGGAGGGTGTTTGGGGGCTGGAGTTGCCACAGGTCAGGGGGTGGGGTCATTCTGCTTACCCTCCAAGCTTGCAGTCGCCAACCCCCCCAGTCCAGGCCCGGACAAAGCGGGGATCAGCTAGCAGTGAGACGGGCTTCAAGGAGTCGCCAGGGAAATAAGAGCCCACGGGACACAGGATGACATAGAGCAGGGCTTTCAGCGGGGGGTGGACCCCCAGACACGGCTGAGGAAGGGAGAGGCTGTCAGATATGCAGACATCCAGTCCTGGGCCCATCCAGGGACTTGGCCTCCCCTGACCCTTCTGCAGAGACCCGGGCCCAGTAGCCACCTCATTGCCGATGAAGGTGGGCCGGATGTAGAGGCTGGCCTTTTTCTCCCCGCTAGGCACCCATTCCTTATCGATCTCCACCAGGCGGCGGATACATTCCAAAAGTTCAAGCTTGTCAAATTCCTGGAAGAGATGTAAGACCCTAGCCCAGAGCTGAGGGAGACCCTGCCTCTGAGGTTGGGAAGGGGACTTGTCTCCCTCCTGCTTCCCCTCACTTTGGGTTGCAAGGGGCCCACTCTCACCGGGAGGCAGAGGCGCAAGGAGGAGCGCAGCATGCGGTCCATGTTGAGCCAGGGCCGGAAGAGGCGTACGCGCTTGTCCTTGCCTTGAAAAGCCTTCATGCCTTCGAAGAGCTGCAGAAGAACCCCACACGGGCTGGGTCAGAGTGGGGGGGGGCAGGTGTGGCCCAGGACCCTGAAGGTCTGGGAAAGGGAAGGGGCTGGGAAGCTTGGCAGCAGCGGGGGGGGGACCCCGGGGAGGGAACAAGCATTGCCGAGCCTGCAGGGGAGCTGCTAATATTGAGTAAACTGAGGCAGACAAGGTGAGTGTCCAAGGCTGGACTTGAACTTGGGGCTTCCCAACTCCAGCCACCTCCTGTCACCTCTGGCCAGCTCTCAGCTGGGGCCTGGGCATCTCCTCCCTGCCCACCCCTCTCCCTCTGCCTTCAATCTCCCCAAGATTGAGGTCTTCTCTGATTTCCCCCTTCTCCAGCTTCTACCCTTCTAGGAGGGGCACAGAGATGGGCAGGAGGGTGAGACCATCTCCCCTGGATGGACCCAAGATCACTGAAGCTGCATCCAGCTGGCCGAACCCTTATGGGGGAATGGGGGGGGTGTCTGGGAGGCGTCTTGGATGCCTGCTTCCTTTTCTAAGCTCGCAGGTACCACCCCTTCAACATCATGCTTGCAGCTTCTCCAGATCCAAGACCTTCTCTGGGGCCCCCTTCCTATTCTGCTGTCACTGGGGGGCCCTTCATCCAGATGAAGTGACTGGTAGAGGGGCATCCAAAGGGCCTGGAGTCACCACCTGTTGCAACCTCAGTGGGCCCCCATCCTTGCTTGTAAAACGAGGGGTTCACCTGAGTGGCCCATAATAACTCTCATGGCAGCCAGTCGATGAAACTTCAACTTGGGGTGATCAAGGCTGGTCATTGTTCCCTCTCATTCCAATATTCAAAGACCCTTCTGAGATGCCCGCCCCAGGTTGGCACTTCTGAGAAGAGAAAGGCGTGGAAAAACTGGGAGGGGGCCAGTTGCTCTCCCATCCCCCTCTGGCCCAAGCTTCCAGAGCCCCTCTTGTGTGTGAGATGCTCCCAGCATCACTTCCTACACTCGGCCAGGTTGTCTCTACTCCATGGCCCCCATGGAATCAGAGACCTGGGGTCCCCACCTATCTTCTTCCTGAATTTCATGCAAGCCGCTGACCAAGCGGTAAGGTGTCCGTCTGACCCTCCCACGTTTCACTCTCCTTGATTAGATGGTCAAGATGGGCTGGTCAGTCCCCTCTGCACGAGGCTGTCTTAGTTCGGCCTCGGGGCCAGCCCCCATCCCAATCCATTGTGCTTCTATTGCCAGGTGTG